>NW_006400066.1:1695427-1713468 GCF_000299155.1 Elephantulus edwardii | reverse complement strand
GTTCTTTAGAGAAGCAAAACCAGTGAAACGTGTGGGTATGTGGGGGGGTGAGTGTGTGGGCATGCACATGTATGTGTATTCACTCACTCTCTGCCATCGAGTCAGTTCCAATTCATAGTCACCCTCCATCAGGTTTCTTAAGCTGTAAATCTGTAGTCTTAGTTGAAGGAGATTACCCATCTTTCAAATTACTGGAGATCTGAAGCCTTTGGATTAGCAATGTAACACATTGCAAGGGTTGGAGACACAAAAAAAGAGAGAGAAAGAGAGGGGGGTAGAGGATCAATTTACCTTAAGGAAATGACTCATATGTTTGTAGAGGCTGGCAAGTTCCAAGTCAGCAGGCTTCTGGCGAATGTGGCTACAGGGCCTACCCATGACTGGCAGTTAAGACAGCTAGTTGATGACTCAAGTACAAACACCAGAGATCAGATGACAGCAAGTCAGATGCAGGATCCAGGTGGAGCGAAAAGCCAGAGAGTTTGTTGGCGTGTAAATATATATTGTATGCAAACCATACTGCAAGGACACCCCCTTTAAGCTGACTGTTCCAAACAGACCTCATTATGGAGGTGATAATATTAAATTAGATCTCACCAGGTCTCCTTATGTCCTAAACAGCATTTCAATAAAGAAACTTCACTAATGGATGAGAATTTTCATTTCATAGCTACAATTGTATGGTTTTATTATTTGTGAGAATTAACAATTTTTCAGTTTTTCTTACTAATGAAATTTCTTCTTTAAGGCATCTTTTTTAATAGAGTATATAAGATATGGCCAATATTCTGATTAGATCAGTGCATTAGGGTCACACAGCTGTCAATAGTGGAAGAGAAACATACTACAGGGGCAGTGGGGATACATGACAGTGGAAAGGAATCATCTTTATCATTTTCAATCATCTATTTGTTAAGTCCTAGCTCCGGGCTGGCATCTGGAACTTAACATTAATTCCAGTTATAGGGTGGAACATAAGTTTAGGAATCCTCCTCTGGGATTTTCATCTAATAATCCAGCATTATATCTCGCTTCACTTTCCTAACTGGGCTAGCTATTCCAAACTTTCACAAAGGAGCACACTGTTTGATGGGTGGAGGGAACCAGTGTGAGGGACAATATATACAAACTTTGTAGGTAAACCAGTGTAAAGTTTAAAAAAAATGAATTGCAAGAAATTAAAAAAAATTAAAAATAAACAAAGGAGCAGTAGTTGTGTAGTGTGTTACATGCTTGGCTACTCATCAACAGTTGGTCAACAGTTGGAATTTGCCAGCTGCTCCTTGAAAACAATGACTGGTATCTTCCAATAAAGATGGGAACCCAAGAGACGGTGACCATGAGCCAGAATGAACTTAAGTGCAACTGGTAGATGGGTAGCTGTTCACAACTGCCAGAACCAGCCAGAACCATTGTAGGCTGTGCCACAATGTCTTACACATCCTGAGTATTCAACAATTTTTAATTACATTGACTGGTTCTTACCATCACTGTCACCATGAAAGGCACACGTAAAAACTTTGTGGGTCATAAGTTAAGAGAAATTTTTGAGCATATACTTTGTGCATGGAGTTGTTGTTATGTGCCAGAGTGGGAACCGGCTCACAGCTGATACATATCTAACCTTCCAACTTCAATTGTGACACAAAATAAAAATGAGAAAACTACTTGCCAGTGTATTTTACTACGGATTACATAAAAAAATAGAATTATAGTCAATATTTCAAACTGTAAAAAGAAATATAATTAGAGGACCCTAAACTTTTTAAGAACTTTTGACCTAGTCTTGAACTATTCAATAAAAGGCTTATCAGAAAAAAAAAAGTTCAGTGGCAATCAATTACATACAATGAAGATTAAAGCCTACTCTAAATTATAATCAAGTGCAATCAATTCTGTCAATAGGATCCTGGATTCCTTGTTGGTTTTGTTGTCGATTGTCTTTGAGTCAAGCACGACTCATAGGGTCATAGCGACCCTATGAACAAAGAGCCTGAAGCGTTTCTATAACTATCGTCATTTATTCAAGTTAATAGAGTTTCCAGAAGCATGTTGTTTAGGAAGTGGATGCCATAGCACTTAATCAGCCATCTATTTGTTAAAAAAAAAAAGTGCCAAAAAATAAGTTATACAGGGATTCTAACTGTTACATAGCCAGTAAACTATTGAAAAAAAAAAAAACCAAAAAAAAAAACAAGGAGAGGGGAATGAAGAAAGGGCAGGGCAGGCCCAAGCAGCAGTGCTCTTGGACTACCATTCTTCTCAATGTTAGCCATAATTTGCCCAAACAGAGCAAGAGAACACTGCACAATTTAAAATCAAGAAGGCTGTGTGTCAAGGTTGTATCCTTTTTCCATACCTTTTTATCTGTGTGCTGAACATATAATTCATGAAGCTGGATTCTATGAAGAAGAATGTGGCATCAGGATTGGAGACTCATCAATAACTTGCATTGTGTAGGTGACACAACCTTGCTTGCTGAAAGTGAGGAAGATATGAAATGCAGGATTACAGCCTTTAGTATGGATTACAGCTCAACATAAAAAAAATGTCCTCACCACAGGATCAACAAGTCAACATTATGACAGATAGAGGAAGGATTGAATCTGCGAATGATTTAGTCTTGCTTGGATCATCAACACCTTTGGAATCAGCTGTCAAGAAATCAGGAAATGTAATACATTGGGCAAATCCATTGTCAGGGAACTCTCCAAAATGATAAAGTTCAAATGATGGCGGGTTGAAGACTAAGATGTGCCTGATTCAGGCCATACTTTCCTCAATCATTGCTACACATCAGAGAGCTGGTAAGTAAATAAGGATAACAGAAAAGAGATGCCTTTGAGCATCTAATACTTTGTGGTGGTAGAGAACAGTGCTGAATGTGCCTGAATGGACTGCCAAAAAACCGAACTGATACATCTTAAGAGAAGTGTGGCCTGAGTGCTCCTTGGAAGCAAATATGGCAAGGCTTGGCCTTTCATACTTTGGACATGTTGCCAGGTGAGGCTATTCCTTGGAAAGGGACATCATATTTGGAATGATGACTGGATGGTGAAGGAGAAGACGACCCTCAATGATATGGATTGATATGGTGGCTTCAGCAATGTGTCAGAGATGATGAGGAAGGCACAGGATAGGATTCATAGGGCTGCTTTGAGTCATACTTGACTCAACAACACCTAACAACAACAATCATAGTAAGAAAAGTCTAAATTGCTTTCAAATATCAGTCAGTAAAATTATGGATGTCAAAGGCAATTCTGGGGAGGGCTCAGATGGAAATGAAGAGAGCAAAAGAGGGAGTCTCTATCTTCTTAAAGTGTATATGTGGCACCAGCACAGAATGCTGCTAAAATGTGGACATTAAATATGCTTCTAGTAAAGCTTTCAAAGACAATTCTGAGCATGTGATTGGACAATGGAGAAGTGTGATGCTTTTTATGTAGTGGTAAAGAATTTCTGAATTATATTTAAATGTCTGGTAGGAGGTAGAATGTGTAAGTGATGAACCTGGATATTTAGCTGAGAACATATTCTAAGCAAGATTGTAAGGAAACTGGTTTTTCTTTATTACCTATTGTAAAATGTAAGAAGAAAGAAAATATGAAAACAAAATTTAAAGATTTGGAAGATTCTATTGTACAAAGTTAAAACATCTGCCCTAGAACACTCACCAAGGACATGGTGACACAATCTTTTCTTAAAGAGATTAAGCCTCTGAGTTATGTTATTGTTGTTCAGTACTGTTGAGTCAGAATTGACCCATAGCTGATCTCCAGCAGGTTTTCAGAGGTAGTCACCCAGGAGGAGATTGTCCATCCTTCTCCCATGGAGCAGCTTGTGAATTTGAACCATGTGCCTCTGGGATTGCAGTGCAGCTTCTTACTACTAGGACATCAGTAGAATCAGGGTACCATGACAGAACAAATTATTACAGCAGAAAATGCACCAACACAGAATGAAGATGATTAGGGTCGGGGAATGAAAGAAAAGAACATTATCTTCCTCTTGGAAGGCAGGAGTTCTACTTTCCTCCTCCCAAAAAAGGAACAGACTATCTCTAAAGAAACTCCAAAGTCAGCATAGGAAGAAGCATAGGAAACAATGTTGCCTCAGTTTCCAACGGTGAAACTATGGCCTCTCGAGCCTTAAGGAGAACTTTACCACCTTGGTTCTGGAATGTAAGGTTGCCATTAAAGTGTGCCAAGGGGTGGGGGTCACTGTCCAAAGGTGAAAGAATGGGGCTCCCACACCCAATAGAAGAACAAAACCTTTGGAGTCACCAGTTAGATGGACTGAAAGAGCAGAATTGCCACCTCAATGAGACTAGACAGTAGAGTTGAAAGACATGGCTGAGGAGCCTCCACCTAGTACTCAAGAAAGTGAGGCCAGCACCCAGACTCTGGAGGGGGAGCCACTGTTGAGAAGTCTTGAAAAACAGAGTATTACCTTCAAGCCTTGAGAGCTAATGGGACTTGTTCTGTTGACATTTAGATTTGTTTGGTACTCATTATCCCTTCTTTCTCCCTAATTTCTCACTTATAATATCTACCTTTGCCTGTTTCACTATTTCACTTGGGAAGTAGGTAACATGTATTGTGATCTCACAGGTTCTCAGATGAAGAACAATCTTGCCTCAGGATGGAATATGCCTAGCTAATGTCTGATCCATATTTGATTTAATGATTCAGACAATGAATTTTTAAGGGGCTCTGGTGGTCTAGTGGTAAGAAGCTGCGCTGCAATCCCAAAGGCACCTAGTTAAAATCTACCAGCTGCTTCACAGAAGAAGGATGGGCAATCTCCTCCAGCACGGTTTACTGGCCCTGAAAATCTGCTGGAGAATCAGCTATGGGTCAATTCCAACTCAAAAACACACAACAACAATAATAATGTCATTTGGACTTGGAGTTGATTTAAGATTTCTGGTTACAGTTTTTCTATAACTGAGGACTTGCATTTGGTAAGCCCTCCCTGTCTCCCTCAAAGTCTGACTTAATCTCCTTAAAACTGTTTCTTTTCAGGTTTTAACAATTATCAAACAGAATCTGGTTGAAAATGACTGGAACCAATCTTGACCCATTTCACATACAAAAAAAAAAAAAAAAAAAGACAGAGAGAGAGATGGCTAACCTGTCCTGGAATAATGTAGCCACCACAAAAATCCTCTCTCAAATCAAGCTAAAGATGCCACTTTACATACAGGTGATGTATCATGGCTTCACATATACTCACTCCCTCTGCTCGGAATTTTATTCTCATACATATGTATAACTCTTCCTTTAAAGATCCATAAAATGTCGTATCCCTACCCACCCCCTCCGACCCCAAAAAAGCCATGGAATGTTAACAGCCTCCTGGTTCCTTACTTAGTAATAAATTTACTTTCTGCTTCTCTAAGAATGGTGTCTAACTTCTAGCTGTTAGCATGCTGGGCAGCAGACCCACTTCTCAAGTATTAAAATGATGGACCAATGTGATCTTCATGTGGTAAGGATTTTGGGGAGTAAAGAGGGGTGATGCTACATATTGAATTGTGTGACCTAAAAAGTATTGTAAATCCTAACCTTTATGCCTGTAGTTAAAATTTCATTTGGGAATGAGGGGTTTTGTTATGTTAATGAGACTAGCTTAGTTTAGGGTGTGTTTTATGTCAGTTTCTTCATAGATGGGAGAGATTAAACGCAGCCAGCAAACAAAGATGGGCTAAGAGTTGCCAAGCCACATGAAGACTTCCAGGAACAGAAGCTCAAAAGAGACAATGGTTTTCTTTCTACCCTATTGGGAAAAGGTTTTAAAGCACACAGGGATTTCATTTTTAGAAGGTCCCATTTGTCAGTTTTATCCTTTCCTGGTCAAATTTGTAAGCTTATTTATGCCATAGCCTAGGTCTTCTAAGTTTGGTCCCATTTTGCCTTTTATGATCTTTAAAGTAAGCAGAGATCAATGGTGATTAATCTTATAAAACACATTGTATGTGAATGATAGTGTTGAGGACTTTCCTTCATAGGGTCGCTAAGAGTCGCCTATGACTCGATGGCACTTAACAACAACAACAATGAATGATTGTTTGAAACACAATGTGAATATAGGAATGTAAAATGCAATGTACATGAATGATACACAAGTATACAATTGTACAGGCAAACCAATATAAAATAAAAATAAAGAGGGGAAGAAGAGACAAAAGTCTCTCTCCAGAGTCGACGGCAGAAAGACTTCACTGAGAACAGGCACTCTGTATTTGATTTTTTGTCTCCTAAACTGTGAAAAAAAACCCAGATTTCCATTTCTTAAAACCACCCACTTGTTATACTTCTGCTACAGTAACACTAGCTAACTGATGCTTTCATACCACCTAAGGGAGATTGAAAATGTTAGACATTTTTTAATTTAATTTTTCATCATAAACTTAAAGAATGGCAAAAACTTATTTCCCCAAGTCTTGTGAATAATAAGACTTTAAAAAGGAAAACTATTTCATCACTATTTAAAATATATCCAGTAGAACTGGAGTATTGTAGCAATTTCATAGTCAGCATCATTAATTTAAACAAATACACACACACACAAGTCTTTCTTTAATGGTGAGAAATGTCATCTCACTCCTTTTTCTCCTTAATTTTGCTTTTCATGTGATTTGAGACTTTGATTCTAATGTAGTATATTTTTATGCTTAAGCATCTTTTGTTGACCAATACAATAGAAAAACTAAACATTTCCTGTGATCACGTTTCTGTATATTCCAAGTATTCTAGTCTATGCCACTATTAAAATTATTCTTTCTATACAATTAATGAAAAAACAAATCTATTACAAAGTTTGTACTATTAGACATAAAACTTTTAACAGGAAAATGTGCCTTACCAAGAAGGATAAACCTCAACCTCTGCCCCATGATGTATCCATTCATAATTAAGATAATCCAATAGAAAAATGGGCACAGGATATGAACAGGCACTTCACCGAAGACGACATTCAGATGGCTAACAAACACATGAAGAAATGCTCAAAATCCCTAGCCCTAAGAGAGATGCAAATTAAAACAACTATGAGATATCATTTCACCCCAGTCAAAATAGCAAAATTTAACAGAACAGCAAGCAACAAATGCTAGCGAGGTTGTGGAGAAACTGGAACCCTGATTCACTGTTGGTGGGAGTGTAAAATGGTGCAACCCCTGTGGAAAGCAGTATGGCACTTTCTCAAAAAGTTGCAAATAGAGATACCATTTGACCCAGCAATTCCACTACTGGGAATATACCCTGAAGAGACCATAGCTGACATCCAAGCAGATATATGCACACCCGTGTTTATTGCAGCTTTGTTCACAATAGCAAGGAGTTGGAAACAACCTAAGTGCCCATCAACAAACGAATGGCTAGAGAAGCTGTGGTATATTCGCACAATGGAATACTATGCTGCATTAAAAAACAAGGAACTCATGCAATATTATTCAAAATGGTTGACTCTGGAGAACATTATGCTGAGTGAAATATCCCAGTCACAAAAGGACAAATATTACATGATGCCACTGTTGTAGAATGGGACTGTCCTTGGGGTTGGGGAGAGACTGAGTAAGATGGGTTCAATAATGTATACTGCACTGAAACAGAGGAGGGAGAAAACTGTTTAAAAGAGATATATAACTAGGTATTTCTGTCATCACAGGAGACTAGAGCGAGGGCTACATGGTGGAGGGGACCTGGGGGAGGGTTTGTAAAACAATGAAAGAATCTTTTCTTTTACTTTTCCATAATTTTTGACTCATGTACTTATAACGTGTTAGTCAAATTTGTGTCTTCTAGTTTGCAACCCCCCCATGATACATCTTCAAGGATATGAACATGTACGGCTAAGCACAATTAATAACAGTGCATCTAAATTCCAAAATCAATCTCCATAATAGTCTATGTGTTTCCTACTGCCAAAGGGGCCCTTTAGAGTAGTGAGAGAAGATCTTCACCCTGAAACCCACAGCGTCCCTTTTCAGCAGGAAGTAGCTAAGAGAATATGCCATCCCCTTTTCCTTATGACTCAGGGTGAAGTCTCTCTCAGGGAGGAGTGATAGGGAATGGCAAAGGACACACTGACAAAGAAGATTAATCAGAACTGGCTTTGACAAGCACTGTGGCATTTGGATAAGAACAAACTGGGAGGAGGGTAGAGAGAATAGTGCAACAATGAATGAATGGAAACCCAAAATCTCTGTAAATGTTTATGAAAATTAATAAAATATAATTATAGAAAAAAAGATTTCTTACTAGAATAAAATAGAATTCTGCACCAGTATTCTTATTTTTCATTTTCACAGATTTTAGCCTCTGGCTTGTTGATTGGAACACCATTCCCCCAAATTATCCCCTGCTGGTTTTCCCTTATTCAGGATCCAGCTCAAATGTGGGTTCCTCAAGGACCTCTTGCCTGATAAAGCACACCCAACCACTCTCTAGCCCATTGCCACTGTTGGCTGCCCTCCAGTTACTCTGGATTTACTGTCCCTTATGCACTGCCTGATCCCATGCCATCCCCAGGATTGGTTGCAGATTGAATCGCTGTGATCTGTAGGATTTTCCTTGGCTGATTTCTAGAAGATTGCCAGATCTTTCTTCCTAATCTTAATCTGGAAACTGTTGGAATCTACTCAGCATCATAGCAACACACCAACTCTATTAACTAAATGGGTAGTGACTGATTACCTGGTTTCATTTTCATTCTAGAACCTGACACTGCTTGCAGATACCTTGCTGGTTGTTGTTGTTATATGCCATCAAGTTGACTATGACTCATAGTGACTTTATGCATAGCTCTGAACCCTGCTCTATCCTGAGCCAATCTCACTGTTTCTAACACATCTACGCCATTCCCCCAGTTACTATGTCACGGTCTTCATTTAATTCAGTGTCTTCCTCTCCTTTACCGTTCCAAGAATGTCCTCTCCAAGGAGTGGTCCCTCCTGGCCATATGCCCAACATGTGAGACAGAGCTTCAAAATCATTACCTCCAAAAAAGCAACCTGGTTTCCCCCTCTCCAGGAAAGTCCTGTTTGTTCTAGTGGTCCACGTTATGTTCCACATCCTCCTGTATTCTTTATCTCTGCTAGAATATCAGTACTATGAAGGCACAGACCTGACCTCTCTTGCTGTTTGTTGACAAGGTATCATCACTTATGGAAATGTTTGTTGGATAAATGAAGAGACAAGCAAAATTGTCCAAGGAAAAATTGTCCCCTGCATAGCACTGCTAGAATCTCTTTGAAAAACACTGCACCCCACATGGACAGCTCCACTTTAGCTTCTTTCCCCAGAAACTGGTCCAGGCAGCTTGAGTCTCCACTCCTGCTTTGTGAGTTCAAGTTTTCTGTCTCTTTCCAAAACACCATTAGTATCACTGCTCCCATATTTCTGGGGACAGCCCAACCTAACCAAACAATATAACACAACCCTGGGGGACCACCATTCTGCAAAGAGATAAAAAAAATTAAATAAATATCCAGCAGGAATCTGAAAAGTCAGGGTAATGGTGTACATAGACCAATGGTGATTAATTTTATAGAACACAATGTATAAGAATGATTGTGTAAAATACAATGTGAGTGAAGGAAAGTGTGTAACACATGTATACAAATTTAGTATGTAAGCTATTATCAAATGTTAAGAAATGTAAAAATAATATTAACAGTGGTTAATAGGGAGAAGCCAGCATGTAACGGGTGAGGGAAAGGTCAACCTAGGAAAGACCAGCCTAAATTAAAAATATCTGCAATGCTATAACGGAACCCGGTGCCCTCTATGAACATTTATTAAGCATATGTACATTCATCAAATCAAATCTGTTGTTCTCTGAAAGTCTCAGACTTACCCCGTTTTACAGAGGAGACCTGAGCTCCACAGAGAATTCTAGGCTCTGGTCTTTCTAAAAGCAGGTTGCCTGGACTTTCTTGTGGTGCCACCAGATGAGTATGAACCACAATTCCTGAGACCTGAAGATTTGTACCAAACTCAAACCAGACCTACAGCCAGGTGAGTTGATTAACTCAAGGTGACCATCCTTTACATTTCCAAGGCTGTGAATCTTTAAGGAAGGAATCTGTGCATCTCTGTCCTCTGGAGCAGAGCTGGTAGGTTAAAACTCCTGACCTTTTGGTTAACAGCCTACCAAGTAACACACCCTACTACCTGGACTCCCTGAAGACTCATACAAGGCCTGTGAAATATCCCATTTTTATTTCCCTCCCTTTCTTTCAACTTAATTAACTGGATGGCTATTTTCTAAATTGTCTTCTTGTTGCATTGTGTATGTTACATCAGAATTGACCTAGAGCTGACCCTCCAGTAGTTTTTCAGAGGCAGTTAATTGCACGAGAGGAGACTGCCCATCCTTTTACCATGGAGTAACTGGTGGATTTGATCCACATACCTTTGGGGTTGCAGTGCAGTTTCTCATCACTAGGCCAAAGGGCTTGTGTCACATAAAGGCGTGTCGCATTATTTTTGCTGACCAGATTAGGTAAGGGTGCAGATGAAACATATGTAACTTCTTTTCAAGAAATCTGCTTTACTGTTTCAAAAAAAGGTTAACTTTGCACTTGAAAGTGCACTTTAGCAGAAAAACTGTAGAATGTTGCAAAGATAGCAATTTTGAATAAACAGAAAAAGAAAACCTGTAGATTTTACTAAATGGAAACAGGTAATGTTTAAGACATTTTAGAGCCCACATCTTACTCTTTATGTCCCTGGAGGTGTGGTTCTTAGCTGCCCTAGTCAACGACTCCCAGTCAACAACCCTGTTGTTAGGTGCCATAGAATCTAGTATGACTCATAGTGACCCTATACTGTGCCATCTTCACACTTCCTGACACACTAGAACCCATTGTGGCAGTCACCATGTCAGTTCACCAGGTTGAAGGTCTTCCCCTCCTTTGCCGACCCTCCACCCTTCTAAGAATCATGTCCCTCTCCAAGGAATAGCACTTCCTAGCAACACATCCAAAGTTTGTGAAGCAAAGCCTCATTATCCTTGCCTCCAAAAAGCACTCTAGCTGTGCCCTCCCCAAGACATGTTTATTTGTTCTTTTTTTTTTAATTTGATCTTTTGGCCATCCTTGGGATGTTCAGTGCTCTTCTCCAACACCACTCAAAGGCATCAATTCTTCTTCTGTCATCCCTATTCATTGTCCAGCTCTCAGAGGCACAGCAAGTGATCAAAAAGACCATGGCCTGAATCAGGTGCACCTTAGTCCTCATTGTGGTTGTTGTTGTTATGTGCCATTGAGTCACTTGTAACTCATAGTGACCCTATGTACAACATCCCTAAACCCTGATTTGTCCTGTGCCAACCACACTGTCTCTGACATTCCCATCCCAATTACTGTATCAATCCACCTCATAGATGGTCTTCCCCTCCTGCACTGTCCCTCCACCCTACCAAACATGATGTCCCTCTCCAAGGAGCGGTTCCTCTTACAACATGTCCAAAGTATGTTAGACGAAGCCTCAGAATCATTGCTTCCAAGGAGTTGCCCAGTTTAACCCTTTCCAGGATGAATCTGTTTGTTTTCCTAGCAGTCCATGGTACTCTCAATACTCTTCTCTAGCACCACAGCTCAAAGGCATCAGTTCTCTTTCTATACTCCTTAGTCATTGTCCAACTCTCATTGCTCCTCAATAATCTGGAAAGATCACTAACTGTAGACTTCCCAAATGAAATATGTTGCCTGATTTCTTGACTGCTGGTACCAAGGATCCAAGTAAGATGAAGCTGTTGACAGTTTCAGTCTCTTCTTTATCTGCCATTATGTTGCCTATGGGTCTAGTGGAAGAATCTTTGCTTTCTTAATATTGAGATGTAATCCATACTGAAGGCTGCATTCCTTGATCGTCTGTAACAAGTGCCTCAAGTCCTCCTCACTTTCAGCAAGCAAGGCTGTATCATTTGCATAACAGGTTATTAATGATCCTGATGCCACATTCTTCTTCATAGAGTCCAGCTGTAAACAACAGACCTAAACCTTGCCTTATCTTACACCATCCTCACCATCACTGATATGCTCAAAGCCACTGTTAATGTCATTATGTTGATCCATCTTGTTGAAGGTCTACCTCTCTTTCTCTGACCCTTTACCTTTCCAGCATGATGTCCTTTTCTAAGGACTAGTGCCTCCTGACAAAATACTCAAATTAGGTGAGAATCTTCACCTAAGTGTGCTCTAAGGAACACTTTGGTTGCACTTCCTCCAAGAAAGCCTTGTTTGTTCTTTTGGCAGTCAGTGGGATACTCAGTACTCTTCTCCAGTACCACAACTCAGGGGCATCAATTCTTCTTCTGTCATCCTTATTCATTATCTAACTTTCAGATACATAGGAAGTAATTGTCCATGGCTTGGATCAAGCATACCTTAGTGTTTGAACTGACATTGTTGCTCTTAACACTTTGGAGAGGTCACTGACAGCAGATTTGCCAAATGAAATCTTTTTCTTTTTGGACTGCTGTTACTCTAGATGTTGATTGTCCAGCAAAGTAAAATGTAATCGTTGACAATGTAATCTTTTCCCCATCATGATTTCCCCAAACTACTTCTATATTTTAAGTGTTTGTTAGAGAAGCACTCCAACTTCTTAGCACCATTCCCCCCCCCCTCAATTATCTAGTACTGCTATAAGTGAAAGACCATGAGTGGGTGGCTCTGATAAAGATATTTTCTCACCATTTAAAAGGCTAGAAGTCCAAGTTCAAAATGCCAGCTCTAGTAGAAATCTTTCATTCTGACAGCTCTGGAGAAAGTCCTTATCTCCTCTAAGCTCCTGTTTCTTTCGATATTTTTTTTTTATTCTTTGTTATACATTTTCTTCCTCTCTCCCACAGCCCGTAGAGCAATGCATTCCTTGTTCCATTGTTTTCGTACACATGTCTAATAATATATTTCTTTCAGACAGTTGTTCCTCTCATCTGCTTGAATGCAGTGTTCATTATCTATACTCTTTTCCCATTCTCTCCCCAACTCCCCTCCAACTCTGTCCTATTTTATAACAGCAGTGTTATGCAGTATTTTTCCTTTTGTAACTGAAATATTTCACTCAGTATAATGTCCTCCATGTTCCATATTGTATGTTTTACAAGTTCATTGTTTGTTTTTTTTATGCTGCATAATAGACCCTTGTGTAAATGTACCATAATTTTTCTATACATTTATTTGTTGATGGGCACTTGGGTTGCTTCCAAATCTTTGCTATTGTGAATAATGCAGCAATAAACATGGTTGTACATACATTTATTTGAGTCATGGCTTTAATTTCTTTAGTGTTTATTCCCAGTAGTGGAATTGCTAAGTTCCAATGGCATTTTTCTTTCCAACTTCTTGAGAAAGCTCCAGACTGCCTTCCACAATGGTTGTACCATTTTACATTCCCACCAGCAGTGAATAAGAATTCCAATCTCTCTACAACCTCACCAGAATTTGTTGTTTGCTGCCCTGCTGAACTTTACTATTTTTGCTGGGGAGCTTCTGTTTCTAAATAGTTTTCATTTGGTTTGTGTTTTATATCTCAAGAAATTGACTCAAGACATACCATACACTAATCTTATTATCATTATGTATCATGGCTTGGATCAGGCCCATCATCGTCTTTAAAATGACATCATTAGTCTTTAGCACTATGGAGAGGTCCCTAACAGATTTTTCCAATACCATACATCTTTTGATATCTTGACTGCTGTTACCATGAGCATTGATTGTGAATCCAAGCAAATTGTAATTGCTGACAACTTCAATCTTTTATCCATCTATCATGATGTTGCCTATTTGTCCAGCGGTGAGGATTTTTTCTTGATGTTCAGGTGTATACTGAAGGTTGTAGTCTTTGATCTTCTGCAGCAAGTGCTTCAAATCTTCTTCACTTTCTGCCAGCAAGGTTGTGTCATCTGCATAACTCAGATTGCTAATGAGACTTCTCCTAATCCTGATGCCATACTCCTCTTCATAAAGTACAGCTTCTCAAATTATTTGCTTAGCATACAGATTGTACAGGTATGGAGAAAGGATAAAACCCCCAACATCCACCTTCTCCGATTTTAAACAATCCTGTGTTCCCTTGCTCTGTTCAGACAACAGTCTCTTGGCTCAAGTATAGGTTTCACATGAACACAGGTAAGTGTTCTGAGATTCCCATTCTTCTTAATGTTAGCCATAATTTGTTATGATCCACACAGTCAAATGCCTTTGCATAACCAATAAAACACAAATAAACATCTTTCTAGTATTCTCTGCTTTCAGCCAAGATTCATCTGACTTCAGCAATGTTTCTTGTTCCAAGGCCTCTTCTGAATATAGCTTGAATTTCTTCTGGCAGTTCTCTGTCCATGTACTGTTTCCTGAAGCTAGCAACAATTATAATAGTCTGCACTAGATTCTCATTAACTCTTTCAGTACAAGATTACTTGCTGCATGTACCACACATGAATTGGTTTATTTTCAGATTAGCAAGAAATACCTATCCTTCAGTGTTTATATTATGTTTCACTAAAATAGAAAAATCTTAAGTTATTTAGTCCAGTAAGAATGTTTCATTGTAACACTTGTTCCAGTTATCATCCTTAAGTGGGACAGAAAATAGGAGAATATAGAAATGAAAATCATTTGTGAGACTATTGCCCCTTGGTTTTAACAACAATAAAAATCCTTTGCTGTTGTGTCAGAGAGTTTATAACTGACTCCCTTAGCAGGTTTTCAAGGATGTAAATCACATGGGAGAAGACTGCCCACCTTTCTTCAGTAGAGCTGCTGGTGGATTCAATCAGTCAGAAGCACAACTTCTTATGGACTAGTCCACCTCGATGTTGCTGTGTATTACTGAGTCGGAACAGACCCATAGCTGACCCTTCAGAGGGTTTACGCACAGAGATTGTTCACTGTTCTCCCGCAGAGCAGCTGGTGGATTCGAACCGCTCTTTAGTTTGCAGCGCAGTTTTTCAAAAGGAACTCCCCAGTCCTTTAGTTGTTCGGTGCTGTTGAGTCAAGCACGACTCATAGCGACCCTATGAACAATAGATCTGAACCCTGTCCTCTCATATGCCATCCTCATCATTTGTGACACGCTCCGAGCTCACTACTGCAGACAATGGAGCCAATCCAACTGGTCTTCCTCTCTTCTGCTGAGGATGTCCTTTTTCCAGAAATAGCCCCTCCTAGCAACATGCCCACATTTTGTGAGTCCTCTCCACGATGCATCTGTCTTGTTGGCAATCTGCTTCAAGACCACAACTCAAAGCGCCTCTGTTGTTAAGAGTTTCAAAATCACACGGGAGTTGATTGCTGATCATTCTTCTGCCGAGCAGCAGGAGGATTCGAAGTGCGTGCCTTTGTGATTGCAGCGCAACTTTTTACTACTAGACCACCAGAGAGCGCTTGAATATCTGCAGAGTTCCAGAATTTATGCACCTACAGCTTCCCTTTCCTTCCAGAGGCCGCAGGATACCCCGCCTTTGGAATCCTTCCTAGTTCAAAGGTTTCTAGCGGCGACCTTCCCGCGAGCCCGCACGTCTGCGCATGTCCCGGACGCGGGGGCGGGTCCGACTGCGCCTCCCGCAGGAAGAGGCGGGGACTTCAAAACCGCGGCGGGAAAAGACCCGGAAGGTTCCGGCGCTCGCTCCGCTGTCCCGCGCTCACAGCGCTATGCCCGCTGGTTGTCAGCCGCTCGCTGCTCTCGAGCCCGAGCCCGAGCTCCCTTCGCGACCTCATGGCGAGCTGCAATACCTGGGTCAGGTAGAGCACATCATGCGCCACGGTGTCCGCAAGGAGGACCGCACCGGCACTGGCACCCTGTCGGTGTTTGGCATGCAGGCGCGCTACAGCCTGAGAGGTGACCGCCGGGTGGGCAGGGAGGGCTCGCTGCAGCCCTAAAGGTGACCTCCAGGTGGGCAGGGAGCGCGCGCTACAGCCTGAGAGTTGACTCCTGGGTGGGCAGGTAGGGCGCGCTGCAGCCCGAGAGGTGACCTTCAGGTGGGCAGGGAGCGCGCGCTAAAGCCTCAGAGGCGACCGCCCGGTGGGCAGGGAGGGTGCGCTGCAGCCCGAGAGATGACCGCGGGGAGGGCGCGCTCCCAGTGAGGCCCGTTAATGCGCGGGGTGCCGCGGGGCACGCTACCTCGCGTTAACTCCTCATCGCAACTTCAGCGTGTGTGGAAGCATACTTGACCCACTTTACAGGTTCTGCAATTGAGGCGCTGATCTGATGCATGATTTGCATGCGGCACTAAGATGGGAGTGACAGAGGGGAATAAAACCAGGCCAAGACTTGGGCTTTTAAAATCACCCCCAGAGACTTCTCGCCCCTGTAATAGACCTCAGAAGGATCTGCCCGGGCTTGTCCAAGGGCTTAGCTGGTTTGGGATGTGGGTCTTTCCCTGTGTTGTGGGGAGAGAGGTGTGTCTCAAAGTGATTAATTCCCTGGTTAAAAATTTCTGGACATTTAGGATCGGGCTTTTGGTGGACAGAGAGGGCAGGCAGGGACCTTGGACAAAAGAGAGTCCTTTCCTACCTCTCACTTTTTTTTCCATGTTTTGAGCACATATTTTGAAAGAGGCCAGTTTTCTCCATTAGTAAATTGATAACATTAGATTTCTACAGTGTAATGTCAGCCCTCTATTGCATGTTCTTCTGGAAGTCAACTTCGAGGCTTTCTACCCAGCATACCTTCAGATAGTAGCACGTGGCCATACAGAGACCCACCCCATACACCCAGGCTGATTCATATTGCTGGTAATAGTCAATACTCATGGTACCAGCAGTCAGGAACCTCTCCAGATTATTGAGGAGCAATCTTGTCAGTTTGAGGACTAAGGTGCATCTGATTCAGACCATGGTCTTTCAGTCACTTGCTATGCATCTTTAGAGCTGGACAGTGAATAAGGATGACAGAAGAAGAATTGATGCCTTTGGGTGTGGTGTTGGAGAAGGGTACTGGCCATCCCATGGCCTGCCAAAACAAACAAGTATGTCATGAAGAAAGTACAGAAATTTAGAGGCAAAGATGATAAAGCTTTGTCTCATATACTTCTGGCATGTTTTTAGGAGAGACTTCTTGGAGAGGGACATCATACTTGGAAAGGTTGGAGGGTCAGTGAAAGAGAGAAAGACCTTCAACCAAGTGGATTGACACAGTGATTGCTGCATTGGGCTCTAGTGTGTCAGAAAGTGTGAGGATGGCACAGGACAGGGCAGGGTTCAGATCTGTTGTTGCTCATAGGGTCACTAAGCTTGTACTTGCTAGTACTAATGACACAGCAACAACAGCAGAGTGACACTATACAACAGAACAGAACGCTGCTGATGCTGCACCATCACAGTCTGCTGTTTAAAGGTTATTGTTGCAATCATTTTGTCATTCCATCTCACTGAGGATCTTCCTCTTTTTCCCTATATGTGAGATGAAATTTCCATCCTTGCATCTGAGAAGCACTCTTGCTTTACTTCTTCCAAGACAGATAGGTTTATTCTTTTGTCAGTCTATGATAACATGCAAATATTCTTTGCCAGCAGCCCAATTTGAACACCTCAGTTCTTAGGTCTCCTTTCTTCACATCTTTGCTCTAAAGAGATCCTTGCCAGCAGATTTGCCCATTCCAGCATCCCACTTGGAATTCTTAACTGCTGCTTCCATGAATGTATATTGTGACTCTAAAGAAAATGAATTGTTGACAGCTTCAGTCTTCTGCTTTTCGGTGTTGTTTTTTTATATAGTTGTGAGAATTTTTGTTTTTGTGTTGAGGTGTAATTTGTACTGAAGACCAGATGGTTTTGAGATTCATCAATAAGTATTTTGCATGTTCTTGGTTTTCTGCAAGCAAGGTTGTGTTATCTGCATACCACATGTTGTTAATGAGTTTTCTATCCTGCGGATGTGTTATTTCCATGTTGTTCACTTTCTTGGATTATTTGCTGAGCATACAGATTAAATAGTTGAGAAAGGATACAACCTTGATGTACACCTTTTGTGATTCTAAACCAAACCCTGCAGTACACGTTTCCTTTTTATTTTTTTTTT
>NW_006400066.1:1683839-1693666 GCF_000299155.1 Elephantulus edwardii | reverse complement strand
GATTTTCCGACTCCAGCTCCTCTCACATTTCATTGTAATATTTTGCTTATATAATATATATAAATATGTTATATATATATATATTCATAAGCCATTCTGAAATTATCATACTTCATGTTACCCATAATTTGTTATCTATAAAATTGAATGCCTTTGCATTAATAAACCACAAGTTGAAATCTTTTTAGAGTTTCTACTTTCAGGCAGAATCCGTCTGACATAAGCAATGATAACATACCTCGTTCCACAGCCTCTTCTGGGTCTTCAGCAAGATCTTGTGTTTGATAGTAATGATATTGATAATTACTATATTCTATTGATCACCTTTTTGGGGGATGGCTGTCTCTCATTCATTCGGTTAGTTGGTTAGCTCCTCTGTCTTCTAAATTTCTTGCCATCAGTGATTGAGCAAGGCCAGGGCTGCATCTCTTTGTTGAAACATCTCAATTAGTATTCCATCAGTTCTTGGAGCTTTATTTTTTGCCAGTACCTTCACTACAGCAGACACTTAATCATTACAGCTGAGACTGCAACAGTACCATTGAGTCTTAATCATATGCTACAACCTGAAATAGTTGTGTGTCTCATAAATTCTTTTTTGGCACAGTGACTCTATGTCCATTTCCTTTTGATGCTTCCTTTGTCATGCTGTAGACATCCCTTAAAATCCCTTAGTATTGCAAATTGAGGCTTGAACTTTTTTTCCCTGCAGTTCTTCAAATTTGTGAAATACTGAAACCTCCAGGCTTTCCCCCCAGAGTGTGTGTGAGTGTAAACCACCAACCTTTCGATAGTAACGCCTAAGGGTTTTGGCCACCGAGGGACTTATCCCATATACCTATCTTGTTAAGTGCCGTTGAGTTACCTCTGATTAATTTTGAATGCCCTAACAATATTACTAGCTATGCATCTGAAAGTAGACAATAAAGAGAACTTAAGAATTTATGCCTTTGAGTTGTGTCCTAGAGAAGAATATTGAGTATTTCTGCCAAAAGAACAAGCACATTTGTCTTGGAGAAGGTTCAGTCAGAGTGTTTTTAGGGTTAAGGATAGAGAAGCTTCGTCTCAGATACTTTGGGTTGTTGTTGTTAGGTGCCATTACAACAACCCTATCCTCACTTTCTGACACACTAGAGCCCATTGTGGCAGTCACCTTGTTGAGGGTCTTCCAATTCACCTGGTTGAGGGTCTTCCAATCCACTTGGTTGAGGTTCTTCCTCTACCTTCTAAGGGTGTGATGACCTTTCCCAAGGAATAGCCCCTCCTAGCAACATGCTCGAAGTATGTGAGGCAAAGCTTTATCATCCATGTCTCCATGGAGCACTCTGGCTACACTGTCTCCAAGACATATTTGTTTGTTCTTCTGGAAGTTGTTATTGGGCATGTTTTTCCTTGTGGTTATATATGTATTTATATTATACTTATTTATGTTTATATACACACACTTTTTAAAAATTTTATTTTGTGTGTGTGTGCCGTCAAATTGGATTTGACTGGTACAGGAGGAGATTGCCTCTCCTTCTTCCGAGCATCTAGTGGATTTGAACCATGTACCTCTGGGATTGCAGAGCAGCTTCTTACCACTAGGCCACCAGAGCTCCCTTCCCTTGTGGTTTTCTAGTTCCACTTTTTTTGGCATAGTTGGTTTTAATACTTTGTCTTCTGGAGTTGCCTTTTGGACTCTTCTGTTCAGTTCCCTATGTTATTTCTTCCTTCTGCTCTAGCTTCCGTATGTTCAAGAGAACCCAATCTAGTGACTGTCAGATATAGAGCAGCCATAGCTGACAGGCCTGGCACAGCCTGGGAGTCGCCCTGAGCAGAGAGAGGCCACCTTCTTGCTGCTCCTAGTGTGCTGATGGCTCCAGGGAGCCTCGTGCCTGCTTGTCAGTCCAGCCTTTCTGCTCAGCGAGCCAGGGCTGTGGGCAGATGACTTAACCTGGCTGGTGGGGCTGGTGGTCTTCAGCTTCCCCACAAATTCAAAATGCTCATTAAGCAATACTAAGGACAGTTATTATTGGGTGCCATCGAGTTGAATACGACTCATGGTGACCCTGTGAACAACAGACTTACACCCTATTCTATCTTGTGCCATCCTCATCATCTCAGACTTGAAAAACCTATCTCTGTGATATGAGTGTCATGTTAAGGCAGTGACATGATAAGGCAGGTTGAATGTATACTACATACACTTCAAGATAAGCTTTCTCCTTTTTAGTGCCCTATTGTTTGATGCCTCCCCTAACATGCTACTTCCCTATAGCCAGCGTCTTGATTGCCTGTGGTGCCAGGAAAATGCAGGCTATACCAACACCTCACACTTGTTTGAAGTTTAACTAGGACCCCACGTATGAAGTGTTTAACTGTTTTGGGAACATTTGAAAATACATAGATTCATTTGCTCTGGAGTCGCTGTGTGGCCCAAACAGTTAAGCATTTTTAGCTGCTGAGAAGTTGGTGGATGGCATCTGCTCAGAGGCACTTAGAAAGGTGGGCAGTCACCTCAGGAAGTCCATGGCGCTCGAGTTACAACCTGCTTGGTGGCAGCTGCTTTGACTTGCTTTAAATATTTAGTTCTTTTTGGCAAGTGTGAGAGTAGGTGTGATTCCCCTGGCCCCGAGCAAGGTTTCTCTGTCAGAGTAAACGTGGAATCCGTGCGGAGAATCTTCCTTTTCCATGTGAGCCATCTTGCACCTCTTCTGTAGGGTCCACGGAACTCGGTAGTCAATAGTAGCTCATTCCACGTGGCCATCCTCACCTCCTTTCATTTTATGGGATCCGCGAGGCCAGTGTTGCAGGGTCCACATCTGAGCTTGGGCGCCAACGCAACCTGGCTGCTTCCCCGAAGGAGTTGCAGCCTTTTTGACGTTTCATGGCCACTTCGGGCCTTTCCTTCTGTGGCAGTTTTCTCCCACAGTTGCCTGGTGTATCCTTCCATCTTCATGTCTTCTGGCACACTGTTTTTCAGATGAGTTTCCTCTGTTGACCACCAAGCGTGTGTTCTGGAAGGGAGTTCTGGAGGAGCTGCTCTGGTTTATCAAGGTAAGAACTGGCTCCTTCACATCATGTCCTTCCTCGGCCACAAGTGGGCTCATTCATCGGCAGGAGCCGGAGTCCTTAGAGGACCTCAGAGGCTCAGAGCGTGGCTGCTGCTCTCACCGGCTCTGTGTCATGTGGGCCACTTCCACGCGGGGCTCCAGCACGAGCCCTCTCTTCTCCCCAGAACCCTCTCCTGTGTGTGAATGTCTCCATGTATCTGTTTGGAGACCCTTCTCTGATCTTAGCTAAAACTGATTCTGCCCCAACACCCTCTTCCATTTCTTGTAGCCATTATCATTATCTCATGTACAGTGAGAGCTTCAGTAACAAGATGAAGACTTTCAGAAAGTAAATATGTAAAATATGAAAATATGTAAAATATGAAAAAGCCTTGAGTTCTGCACTGATGGGCAGTGGCCACGCCTAAGCCACCACCCGTGTGTGCCCCCGCCCTTCCATCTGTGTCCTGGTGCAGAGCCGAGGGCGGCCAGAGAAGAAGGCCCAAGTGTTACCATGACTCGAGACTTAAATGCCACCATCCTGCCCCTGTCCCTTGCAGGGCTCCACCAATGCTAAGGAGCTGTCTTCCAAAGGCGTAAAGATCTGGGATGCCAATGGATCCCGTGACTTTTTGGACAGCCTGGGATTTTCCACCCGAGATGAAGGAGATCTGGGCCCTGTCTACGGCTTTCAGTGGAGGCATTTTGGAGCAGAATATAAGGATATGAATTCAGGTGAGGAGGGAGGGACACCTCAGGTTCCTCAGTACCCTTCAGAGCGTGAATTTGCTCCCTTGCTTCAAGTCAGTCCAGCCTTGGGGAAAATAAGATGGTCTCTGGAGCTCTGACATGTAAGCACTGTGAACGGCTGTGGAAAAGCCACAGCTAATCTCCATGAGGATCAGGCCACACTTCTGGTGACTAATGTTTGTTGAGCGCCTACTGGGTACATCATACCTTAAAGATCTTACTTCACTAGTGGATAAGGGGAGAAGAAATTTCAAGATTGTCTTTTGACTGCTGTGATCTCCCCTTTCAGATTGATCCACTCAGCCCACTCCAGGTGGCTCTGAGGGGGTGGCACCATGCCTTAGCCACCACCTCTGTGCTCTGCCAGGATATAGGAAGAGTGAAGTATCTCACTCTTGGCATCTTCTTTTCTCTGTCACAAGAGCCCTGCCCTGGTCCTTTCTCCTCTGTTGCAAAAACAAATACCTCCCTCTGTGGATTGGAAGATAAGAAGTAATCGTTTACTGGCAGAGTCTGACTTTCATTGCCATTGAGTTGGACCCAACTCATGGCTGACCCTCCAGTAGGTATTTGGAGACTATAAATCACAAGGGAAGAGATTGCCAATCTTTCTCTCATAAGGTTGTTGGTGGATTCAATTGAGCCACCTGTAGGTTAGCAGCACCAGTCCTTACAGACAATGTCACTGGAGCTTCCCACTGGCCGGTTAGCAACCAGCCAACTGCCACATATGAGCCCAGCTCTGGGGGACAGTCAGCTCAAGCTGGAGCAGAATGGTATTAGAATTCTTTCATAAAAGCCCAGAATTAGCATTTTACATGCAATTACATGGTTTTTGACTATTGGCATTTCTCTAGGAAATTTAAGGATGGTGCAGATCAAGCTATGTCTGCAGGTAAAAGGCATGTTGTTGGTCTGCAGCCTCTGCTCTAAGACAAGCTCCTTAGGGGGTGCGGTCACAGCCGTGGCTCATTGTCGTCCCGAGCTGGTGTCCAAAATGCAGGGCTGCTTAAGGGGCAGTAATAAAACTTTTTGATATTACCTTTTTTAGAACTGTGATCATGAAAGGAGTTCCTTTCAAAAAGTTTAAGAGCTTCTGAACTAACCTGACACCAAGGAGTAGAAGTTTAACCGGAGTTTAACTTCAGAAGTTTAATGCAAAGCTTTACACTCTTCTTGCAGAAGGAAGGCAAATGGGGATCATAAATGGGAAAAAGTGGAGGATGGTGTCATCATTACGGAGGTTTCAAGAGTAGTTAGCTGCAACATTCTAATTTTAGGTCAAAGTACTGCAAGCATAGTCTCTAGGTCACAGGAAGGAACCCATGTTTGTTATCTAGAATTTGGAAAATATTTTAGATCCAACAATTCATGTAGGATAAAGTAGATTGTACCAATGAAGTGTGACAAGAAAATTTAATGAGTTTGGAGGCTGAGCCCTATTGAGGACTCCGAAAGAAAATGTTTTCACTTAGGTCGCAGGTCAGCTATATGAGAAGGGGAAACTTGGAGAAGGGACACTAGCAGACCAGACACTCTATGATAATTGTGTAGACATGCCAGTGGGCTTTGTGGTGGCTCTGGAGGGTGGACTCAATATCCCAGTTTAAGAATCTGAATTTTGTTGTTCATTTTTGTCTTTTTGTAACAGGTCTGTCTGTTGTGGTCCTGAGCAGGGGTAGGTGGGGGTCGTAACCAGGCACCACCTGGTTCTAAGAAATGTGTAGAGTGTGAGATCATTTACGACTCTGACCACAGGGGACCTGAAAGATGACCTCTAAATCCCATCTCACAAGACAACCCCATTAACGTTTGTGTCTATGTTCTCTCATACAATTCTACAGATTATTCAGGTCAAGGAGTAGACCAGCTGCAAAAGGTTATTGACACAATCAAAACCAACCCTGATGACAGAAGAATCATCATGTGTGCTTGGAATCCAAAAGGTGGCAGCAGCCCAGCATCCCCTTTATTACTGACTATGTTGTTGGGCAGGGGGTGGGAGGGTGGAGTGCAGAGGGGCCCAACAGAGGCAGAACTGTCATGCTTTCCCCCCCCCATCAGTGGTGTGACTTTGGGAAAGTCACACGTGGCCCATTATCACCTTCAGGTGGTGGAACTATACCCTGATGATCTTAACCTGGGTATTTGTCCTCTTAAAATAACACATAGTAATTTTTACATTTCACATGGTGGCAAATACTATTGCAGATCCTTGTTATCTCCAAATTATCAGCTTTATAAAAGAATGTGTTGGTGGTAAAGTTTGCACAGCACATTAGTCTCCCATTTGACAGTTTCTGTGTAGACTGACATTAGTTATAGTGAGTGGCATTCTTTGTGATGTGTCTGCACCCCTTTAATTACATTTCGGTTGTCCTAGTATTCTAGTACTCTAGTTTTCTTGTGCTCTCGTCTCATCTTGTAGAGTACTTGGTAACTTTTTATTTCTCAAATAATGGGGGGTTTTAATTATTCTAATTTGTTGTTGTTATGTGCCATTGAGTCGCTAGCAACTCATAGCGACCCTATGTTCTATCCTGTGACAACCTAGCCATCTAAAATGCACTCATTTCCACCACTCCACTCACAGAATCGATCCATCTCATCAAGGGTCTTCCTCTCCTGTGCCATCTTCCACTCTCCCAAACATGATGTCCCTCTCCAAGGACCAGTCCCTCCTTGAAACTTGCACAACGTATGTCAGACGAAGCTTCAGAATCCTTGACTCCAAGGAGCATTCTGGCTTCACCTATTCTAATTTACAAAATTCAAATACATTGTTTTCGAGAACAGATTCTTCCAATTTCCCTCCCCCCTCCCCCCATCAAATTGTACAACCCCATGATTAATCCCCCTCCCACTGCTCGTCCTAATCCCTTTGTTTCCACCCTCCCCCTCTTAGGTCCTTATACTCATTCTACAGTAATGGTTGTATAAAATATTTGTCCTTGTGGGACTGAGTTAATTCACTCACCATGTTTTCCAGTCCCTCCCAAGTTAGGTAGTGATTTACAAAATCATTGCTCATGTGTGCTGTGTAGTAAGATAATGGTTTTTTAATGAGCATTATACTCTTTTCCATGCCAATATGTTACTTTCCTAACAGGGAACCTCAGGATACATGCTAGTTGTGGTTCCAAATTTAAAGTGTATATCTGAGGGCGACTCAAGGATTGCTCTAGTTTCAACTGGTCAACTAAGCCTATTTAAGATTTTAATTTTATAGTGAATTTTCCTCCCCACTTAGTCTGAATCTTTCGCAGCCCTGGCCAGAATTTTTAATGGCATCATCTAGTTTTTAACAGCTGGATTGTGGAATTACATTTCTTCCAGGGTGTAGTAAGTACCACCATGGAGTGTTTGCATCTGTAATAAGTACAGGTGAGTGTCCCTAGGGTGCCACATAAATATATTCTAAGCAGTCTCCTCCTGGTAAGATTTATAGCCTGTGAACCTTGATGGTTGCTCTCAACTGAAATTGACTGGATAGCAATAAGTTGGGTTTTGGCTTATAATTGTAGTTTGGTGTCAAGAAGATAGCACAGGTAATTTCCACTTGGCAGGAAGAGCTAAATGAACAGCAGATCAGAGATGTAAACCCCAGAAGTCTGTTTACATAGACTGGTTCCCATTACATAGACTCGGTTCAAATGGCCTCTGACATGAGAGGAAGGGGTGGCTCTTAACTCATGATCTCCACCCTGAATTGGCTTGTCTCACTTGTTTGATTTTGCCTGTTTGCCTTTTCCTTTGAAAGCCCAGCCTCACCTCATTTTTGTTTCTGCTTGTTCTGCAGACCTTCCTCAGATGGCCCTGCCACCCTGCCATGCCCTTTGCCAGTTCTACGTGGTGAATGGTGAACTCTCCTGTCAGCTGTACCAGAGGTCAGGAGACATGGGCCTGGGGGTGCCTTTCAACATTGCCAGCTACGCCCTGCTCACCTACATGATCGCACACATCACAGGCCTAAAGGTGAGCTGTTTTCGGGGGGAAACGGTTGCAAGTGTGATACACTTAGATTCTTTAATAGGGAAAAACTTAGTTGCCGAGAATTCAGTACCTGAGTATCTCCAAAATTTGATACAGCCAAGTCCTCATTTATTTGCAAATTATTTGCTAAAATTTTTTTCAGTTCTCCTACTATAAACAAGTATGGTTTTGTGTTGGGGTTTTTGGTTTTTTATAGTCTGTTTAGTGTCATGTTTTTTTGCACGTTTGTGTTTTTCATTTATGATTTTGCTTATTTGAATGACCCTCTCGAAGTGCATGGCAGGACAGCACAAACATGAAGAACTGTCCAGGGCTCCCAGTTCAGGAAGGTTGTGATATACTTAATGGGCAAAACATGTGTGAGAGATTTTATTCAGATGATTTGTTACAGTTTTGGGGCTGTGAGTTTACTATTGTCTTTAAACTTAAAACACATAAAATTGGGTTTCGTATTGATCAGTTGATGAAAATGTGTGGCCACAGATTTGTGGCTGACATTGTACTACTTCTAAAAATAAGTGGTTCAATATTTGCTACTTCAGGGTTCTTAAGGGCTTTTTAAAACTTTACACCTCTAAATAACTATTGTGGTATTAGAAAATGAACAAGCTACATTATAACTTGCTGCACAGCATTTATGTCTCTATGTCATTCATAAACAAGCATTGAACTTCACACATAGTAACCTAGAGTTAATGTTTCTCAAAAGCTTCAATGTTTAAATTATTTCTTGACGTCTTGGGATATCTGCATACTTACTATTTATTATCTCACACGCTTCAGGCATGTTGCTAGGACAGGCTATTCATTGAAGAGGGAGAAAGAGGATGACCCTCGACCAGATGGATTAACACAATGACTGCAGAAGTGGGCTCAAGTGTGTCTTAGAGATTGTGAGAATGGGACAGGCTTCAGATCTGTTGTTCATAGGGTCTCTATGAGTCATACTCGACTCGAGAGCACCAAACAACAACTGTTTTTAGATTCTATATTGTGTTTAAGGTGCAAATGGAAGCAAAGTATTCACTGGTCTGCTCTCTCCCCCGTGTTTAGCCAGGTGACTTTATCCATACCTTGGGAGATGCACATATTTACCTGAATCACATTGAGCCCCTAAAAGTCCAGGTAAGAATTACATCTATACAGTTTTGAGTTTGGTACCTTCTCTGGAAGACAGGGGAGCAGAAAATCAAAATGTTTTTTACAAATATGCTGGAATAATGGTTTTTGATTTTACCTTTTTTTATAGCTCCAGCGCGAACCAAGACCTTTCCCCAAGCTCAACATTCTTCGAAAAGTTGAGACAATTGATGATTTCAAGGCTGAAGACTTTCAGATCGAAGGATATAATCCTCATCCAACTATTAAAATGGAGATGGCTGTCTAGAATGCTTTTAAACGAACTGTCTCAAAAATGCTGTCAGCCATTAATGATTGGACTGGATGCCCAGGCAAAAAAGTTTTTTGAACTATACAGGAAAAAAGAACGTGGTCAAACCCTATTAGTTACCTACCAGTTCTGTTTCATTTTAAGCATCTTGCTAGTGACTAATAGGAAAGTGCTGCTGCTTTTAGTAATAAAAAGCCTTGCGCTTAAGTTAGTTCACTTGAGGATATATGGAAACATTGAGATTATGAATAATGTTAGGAGAATAACAGTTCACTTGCTCTTGACACAATGTGTGTATGTATTTCAAATTCAAATCTTCATGAAGGCCAGTGAATGAAGAATTCTTTGAACTCTCCCAAATTTAAGTGTGCAGTCTATGTATGATGAAGTTACATTTATAGTCATTTGTTACATGTTATTCTAATACATTTGTTACATGTTATTCTAATAAAGCGATGTTCAGCATTCATCAGATTTTTTTTTATCCTTTTTTATTTGTTCCGGCCTGAGGGCCGAGAACAGCCTATCTACACACCAGTTCAACAGGATGCATTAACTTTAGTCGGGAAACATTACGACTAAACTTCAGAGACATTGATCCCAACATAAGAAACTACCATCAGCTGATGTGTTTGGAGTCACAGAAGCCATGGAACTTC
>NW_006400066.1:1654356-1680889 GCF_000299155.1 Elephantulus edwardii | reverse complement strand
CATGCTTGGGAGGGTGGAGGGACAGCGCAGGAGAGGAAGGCCCTCTATGAGGTGGATTGATTCAGTGACTGGGATAATTGGGATGGGAGTGTCAGAGATGGTGCGATTGGCACAGGATAGAGCGGAGTTTAGGGCTGAGTTTAGAGGGAGTTTAGAGATGAGTCGCAGGCGACTCGACGACACATAACAACAACAACAACATCCAGTTCTTCACTAAAATCGTTAGATGCCATCAAATCCACTACAACTCATAGCAAGCCCAAGAACAGAGATCTGAACCTTGCTCTGTCCTTCACCTTCCTCGTGCTTTCTGCTACGCTTGAGCCCGCTGTGATCGTCACTGTCAGTCCATCTCACTGAAGGTCTTCCTCGCTTTCTCTGATCCTCTGCCTATCCCAACAGTGTCTTTTTCCAAGGATTGGCTCCTGCTGATAATGTGCCCAACGTTTGAGATGAAGTTTTGCCATCCTCACCTCTAAGGAGCACTTTGGTTGCTCTCCTTCCAATTTAAATTGCCAGTCTATTCAATATTCTTTGCCATCATAATCAAAAGTATCAATAATTCTTCTGTCATCCTCATTCATTTTTCCAACTTCCAAATGCATGAGAAGCAACTGAAAATATCTTGGTTTGAAAAGGTGCACCTTAGTCTTGAAACTGACATCCTTGCTCTTTAGCACTTTAGAGAGATACTTGACAGCAGATTTTCCTAATGCAATATGACTTTTGATTTCTTGACTTTTGTTACCCTGGGAGTTGGTTGTGGATCCAAGTAAAAAAAATTCTATAAAAACATTTGACTAAAAATATTGGTAAACAAACACTTCTGTTCTTGTCTGGATGCTACTTAGAGAAGAACTGTGGTGCCTTCAAGTCAAGTACAACTCAGACACCCTATGAACAAAAGATCTGATCTCAGTCCTGTCCTGCGCCATCCTCACACTTCTGACACACAAGAGCCCGTTGCAGCAGTCACCGTGTCAATCCACCTGGCTGAAGGTCTTCTTCTCCTTCGCTGACCCTCCAGTCTTCCCAGACTCATGTCTTTCTTCAAGGAATAGTACCTCTTAGCAGTATGTCCAAAGTATGTGAGGCAAAGCCTCACTATTGCCTTCAAAGACCACTCCAGCTGTGCCCTTGCAAGACATATCTTTTCATTCTCTTGGCCATCTATGGGATGTTCAGTGCTCTTCTCCAACATCACAACTCAAAGGCATCAATTCTTTTTCCATCATCCTTATTCACTTTAAGGACCACAGGCTCAATGTAATTAATACTAATTGGGCACTTAGAAATAGTTAAGTTGAAAAGTTTTGTTATATATTTCACCACAGTTATAATAGCAACCACTTAAATAAGAACTTTTTACCATTTAACAGAAAATATAGTCCATAAAATATGATTTTGACCTTACTAGTTTCAGTGTGGTGTGATATCTTTATTAGTATGCTTACACCAAGTGAGAAGAGATGCCAAAACACTTCCAGGCTAATCAGCTGTATACCAGATACCCCGTGGTGCTGCAGAATTATTTTTACTTTGCTAATTTATGAGAAGTGTTAAATAGACAGACCAAAGAATTATTCCAGTAAACAAATTATGCAACATGCTGCTTGCTCTCAGTATAGTTTTAATTTTGAACACCGGGACTTAACAGAAGTTTTCAAAGAGCATCTTCCTAAACTTTAAATAAATCTAAGTTCATTTAAAGATTGAATAAGAGAATCAAGTAACAATGATTATTAAGCTTATTCCCAACAGTAAAACTTTAAGCTGAGCTTGAAGGATGATTATCCCAGAATTTTTTGTAAAGCCAAATCTAAAAATTGTTAACTAAGATCTTGGATTGAACACTTAATTTTCTTGACCAGCAAGGAGTTTCTTCCAGACCTCACCATCTGGAAACTGGTGTTTCTTTACAGATTCCTCTTTCATTTCTGTTGAATAGCCGGCATCCTAGCAAAGAGAAATAATGGAGCACTATTAAGATCTACCTGGAACAAAATATTTCTTTCTGTTGCGCTAAGAAATGCTTTCAAAGCTAAGTCATAGGCAGCAATTAATATTTTTATAAATATGTTTTCAAATGCTTAGACTGGGGAGGAACAATTTTATCGGCTACTTCCTAGGACTAGTTCTTCATTCCTTTGGTAGCTCAACCTTTGCTGATAAAAATGAGCTATGAACTCCTGAGCATCATCAGGATAAATGGCCCAGATGGCACAGCTGTAGTCAAAACTTTGTAGAGCTTTGGTGGCTCAGCACACAGCCTACTGTGTGGTAACCAGAAGCCACACATCTTCGATGGTTTGACTCCACCAAGTAAACATGCCCAGTCTCCCCCAGTTAAGATTTACAGCTTCAAAACCCCAGTGGAGTGTCACTAAGTTGACATTAACTTAATGGCAGTGAGGGATGGAGGGCCAGTTAACTTGCAGGTTTGGTTTTGCACAAGGACTGCAAATTTTAAAGTATTGTTGCCTGTTAAGAGATCATCCTTGTCAAGGGGCAATTTAATCTCCCAGGTTTGTCCCTTCGACTGCAAGAAATGCTGTCAACTAGACTGGACTGCATATAACAACAACTTATTTGTGCACAGTGAAAATGAGGACCAGCAATGATGGTCGGCCTCCCTGCAAGGTCTTACCTTAGGAGGTATGTAAGATGCCTTCTTGATGATCACAGGATACTTGAAATGTTCATGGAGGTGGTCAACATATTCACACATCCTAGGAGGAAAGAATCAGGTTGAGATAGAAATCCTTACATTAGATCATACATGTGGTAGTAACGGTAAAAGCCATGGGATTCCTTCTGTGAGACACAGTGGGGCCGCCTTACTAAATTTGCCCAAATATTACAAAAAGAGCTTGAAATACTGTGAGAATTATCAAAGTGATGCAGAGACACAAAGTTATTACGTGCTGTTGGAAAAGTGGCAATAACAGACTTGCTCAATGGAAGGTTGCCACAAACCTTCAATTTAAAAACAAAACTGTACCAAAAGCACATTTTTTAAATGTACACCCATACTAAGTTACCGGCTGACTGTATCAGGTACTTTAATCTGTAAAGAACAGATGCAGAGGGAGAACCAGCACATAAGAGAGGCCTGCTGAACTCTGAAAGGTGGGTGGGGAATGATATTCAAGAATCTAATGAGAAAGATGATTTGAAATACAGATACGGCTGTATCATGGAGACTAGAAAGAAAGGCAGCACAAGCAGAAAAGGATGGAGACTGGGCTTTAGAAAGAAACTGGTTTGAGGAGGGTATTGGTTTCCATCTGGTTATGAACACTGGAATAATTCCTTGGTTACAAACAACTTTCCCAAATTTACACACTTCAAAAATAAACTAGCTGTCAAGACCTCAGCCCCAGATAGAATGGCCACTAGCTGGTGCGTATCGACTCCATGTACAGGAGCCATGGCGCTGGAGACTGCTAACTTCAAGATCTAGAGTTCAGGCTCACCAGCTCCTCCACAGAAGTTGAGGTGGTCTGTGCCCTTGAACACTACAGCCCCAGAAAGCCTACGGGCAGCTCCACTCTGTCCTCTACGGTCACTAGTAATTGGAATCAACTCAGTAGCTGTGTGTGGGTCATGACAACAGAACTGGAAGAGATCAAGGGATGCTAGTTAAGCAGGAAAGGATTCCTAGCCAGAGCTTTTGTTAGTGGCTGTCAATTCAGATCTCTCCTGGTTACCTCATGTACAACTAAATGAGACATTTCCTGGACTTTGCCATCCTCGCAACTGCTAGTAAATGTCATGTTACTGACCTGTTTTCAAGGCTTCCAGAGACAGATATGTAGTCAAATATAATCAAGTGCTGTACCAATTCACAGAGGCCAACTCCACCAGCGTGGGGGCAAACAGGAACTAAAAGGAAAAAAAACCATTCTACTTAATGCCAGGAGTTGGGCAGAGTAATGAGGTTATTACAGTGACCTGTTTGGATTATAATCACTCAGATGTGTTCTGGCATTATCATTTCCATTTCGTAAAAAGGGAAGAGAGGAACTGGTGAAAAGAGAGTTGTCTGTGTTTTCTAATTGCCCACCAGTGATTAAATCATTACAATTTAGAAGAATGAAATTCCAGGGTGAGAATTACCCAGTTTCCCAATTAAGCCTTACTGAGAGTTAGGAAACAAAATGAAGTTGGAAAATGCAGATCATTTGGGTTTGCGAGACCAGAGAAGCCTGATCCCTGGCAGGCAGGCGTGTGACATGCACTCAGCAGAGCCCTTACTTCCAAACTTCTGGGCCATCAGTAACACTGAGAGGTTCTCATTGACACTTCCCAGTCTGCAGCTGTCAATCTGAAGAAACTGCAAGGCACTGGCCTGGAGGAGTTGCTTAAATATCACTCTGTTGTGGCACTGAAAACACAAATGGCAGCGACCTGGCAGAAATGGCAGAGTTGACCTGGTCCTCGGGGTCTGCACCTGGCACCAAGCCATTCTGGGCTCATCAGGGCTATGCTTACTCTTTGTTCTTGGCACACGTAAGCCCCAAAAGTGCAGGCAGAGGCCCACGCTCACCTCTTTACACACCTGCTAGGGAAGCAGTGAGCAGGGTGAAGACCACTGTGCTTTATTAGAGGGAATGTCATACTGGTGAGTGGGTGCTGCAGACCGGCTTCAGGTTGAGCATTCCAGGCAGGAGGCCTGGACCACACAGCTGAACCTCGTTCAGCATGCTCCTGTGCCGGGAAGGGCTTCTACACTGGCTGGTCTACCCCATGGGCTGTGCTTCGTTTTAAGCACAGAAAGTAAAGCAATACCGCGGTGCAGTTTGGAAGCTGGCTTTCTCAAAGTCATCAATGTGTTTTATTCCCCTGCAAAGGTGACTTTAAATTGTTGCCTTGTAACTTTTGATGAGAGACTGTAGCATAGCTAAATGGCCTTACTCATAGGAACTGTAGAAAAATCCACCAGTTTCTGACCATCTCTGACTCAAGACTCTTAATTGCTGCACAGTGATCCCATCACCAAGAATAGGAAAGCTCCCTCACTCCAAGGACAGGAGCCAGGCCAGCCTGCTGTCTGCCTATGTCCTCCAGTGATGTCAGTATGTTCTGACCACGAACAGCATCACTTACCTGTTCTCCGGTTGCAACACCAATTCCTAAGGGGGCCAACGCCTACAAGACATAAGGCAACCCTGTATTATTTTCCCAAGTTTTCACATTGAAATTCATAATGTTTAAAAATATTTGTAGCCAAGGGAGGAAACGTCCCCACTGTCAGGCTGTGTGAAGTTTAAAGAACAGCAGGAGGAGTATCTGTGTGCGTGGAAGGGGCTGTGTGTGTTTGTAGAAGAAGCAAACATGTTCATCCACTGCCACCTGCTCCCTCCTGGCCGCGGCTCTGCAGATCAGCTCCTACAGCGTTCCTGTGGGGCTGAGCTCTCAGCAGCCTGCCCTCAGCTCCTGGGCCTGCTCACAGGTGAGGGCCTAGAAGGCAGAGCCACTCAGCAGTGGCTCATCACAACTCCTTCCTGTCTCTCTGATAACCAGCCATCAGTGTTATTCTAGATCTTCTTGTGTCTTTGTCAATCGTAATGTCCCTTCCCTTCAAGCTCAGTTGTTATGTGCTATTGAGTTGGAACTGTCTCATACCTGACCCTTGAGTGGATTTCAGAGACTGATTCACCCAGAGAGTGCCCCTCCTTCTCCCACTGAGCAGCTGGTGGATTTGAACTGTGTACCTTTGGGTTGGCAACACAGCTCCTTACCAGTGGGCTCCCAGAGCTCCCTTTCAAGCTCAGAGGTGACTGTACAAACCTTTTTCAAGGCTAGGCTGAGCTCATCAGTCATGATCTGCTCGCACACGGGCATCGTCACCCAGCACGGCCCTGCTGCTGCCTGCCCACCCTCTAAAGCTAACTCACTTCTCCCACCTGTGCTCTTGCCCCCTCCCTCTGCCTCCGCAGGGGTGCCATTCCAAAGCTGTTCTCTCAGGTTCTTTTTCCCCTTGCTCAGGATAGTATCAGAGCATTGCAAACATATTCTGAGTGCTTACTGCTGCTCAAGTATACACAAAACACTGGTTTAAACAGACAGGTGGCATCGTAGTTCACACTTCACAGATGACAGGCAGACCTGCAGGGTTAGTGTCACTGTCCCTCACTCAGAGTCAGGAAGAGACACGGCTGGGTAGAACACTAAGCAGAGTGATCTGAATCACTAGATGACACTGACTTCCAGCAGAAAGTCCCCCAGCTGAGGAGTGGGGTGTCCAGTCTCAAGCCCTTCCTTGGTGATCTGACAAGACATGTGAACATGGGCAAGTCTCCCACCACCTGAAGCCTTGGCTTGTCTGCGGGACAGACCGGGGCAGACAGTCTCAGATATCTTCCAGGACTATGATATTATTTGTCCCTATTTCTTGGTTATCTTTAAAAAAGAGTGGGGAAAAGGTATTGGGAGCCAGTTCTCTTGACTGACTCATTCCATTCTGCCATTTTAAAGCATTTCTGTTTCTGGCAGTAAATGATGTTATGTGCTGTCGAGTCATCTGAGACTCATAGCGACCCTCTGTACAACAGCTCTTGAAACCTGTCCTGTCCTGAGCCAGCCTCATTGACCCAATTTTATTTTCTCCTTTAAACATGTTTTGAATTTGCTCGGTTCTACTGTCCTTTTCTCTAACTGCCCCCGACATTCCCTTGATGGCCTTCTGTAACAGACTAACACGGCTGTAACCTCTACATTTTCCAAGTGCCATCAAGTCAGCTCCAACTCACAGCACACACCTGGATTCCTGCCCTCTGCCCCTGCCATTCAACATTATGCTGGCAGTCCACCACCTCTGAGTCTGCTCTGCATCCTCTCACTCAGGAACCCACAGTGACTCACTCTGTGGCTGCATCTCAGGCTGGATCTGCGGCCTGGCTCCCTCCCACCTTCCCTACTGTTGTCCCCTTATGCCCTCTGTGGTCATGGGCCCTGTAACAACTGCTCCCCCTGCTGGCTCGCCAGCTCCCCTCTTCCACACAGCCTCCTTTCTGTAAACAAAACTTTGGTGGGATTTGTAAGACATAGAATTCTGGGGTGCTCTGGTGGCCTGGTGGCAAGAAGTTGCACTGCAGTCCCAGAGGTACACAGTTTGAATCTACCAGATTCTTTGCTAGAGGAGGGGCAATCTCCTCCTGTACCAGTCAGATCTGATTTGGTACACACAAAAAAAATGATAATTTTTTTAAAAAATGTAAAAAAAAAAAAGAATTCAGACTGGTTCATCTTCAGAGTAAAGAGAACAAACACTAGGTAATAATGAGCTGACCCTAAGGAAACATAAACAACAAAAAGACATGACAAACTGCAGAGGCCCTGGAATGCATAAAAAAAAATAGAAGAGGGGGACTGGGGAAAGGAGAGGGAGCCACTATAAAAGAAGACTTGTGTCCCAGAAAGGAGTCTGGGAAAGACTGCACTCTCCGTAAGGACTCAGTCATAAGGAATTGGGGGAGGGACTCGCAAACTCAAGAAAGAAAAACTTGTTGGGTTTCTTTTTTTTTTTCCAGGCTACTTTGTGCCCTATTTTGCAATATTGCTTAATAAAACCTCACTCTTAATGAACTGACTTTGGATTGGATTTCTGGAGCGTTTGTCAGGTTAATGCTCTGGGTAACTTAGCCTATGGGGTAAGGCAGGCTTGTCGCATACTCCTCCCCTCTGGACTCAGTGAGGATGGTCCCGCTCAGGGTTTCTTCTGATCTGCCAGTTACGAAGAGGAGCTGAGACAGTGCTCTGGGGACCAACAGTGGTTTTCATGGGCTTGAGACCAGAAGCACATCTAAGGAGGCTGTCCTGGTGGATAAAGACCCAGGCCTGGGCCAGCTGGCAGTCAGTAATGTCACTGCCTTCGATGGTAGCTACCAACCACCAGCAGCCTTCATGAGCACCTGACAGGAAAGCAAAGCACAGCGGCAAGGCCCTCTTGAGCCATCGCTCCTGATTCTCTTGAACCCTTCCTGTTCAGGTGAAGTCAGCTGGAGTCCCTCTTCAGCTTCTGCTGACCTGCAGCTTAGCTTTCCTCTCAGCCATGGTCTCACCTCCAAAAAGCCCTCTCCAGTCGTCGATACACACCATCTTTCCCCACTTCTACTTCCGCCACACCCCCACTGTCCCAACTGTCCATGCTTCTTGTTGCTTAGTGTTTTCTCTCCGAGAAGAATCAATGCCTTTGAGCTGTGGTGCTGGAGAAGAGGGCTGAATATACCATGGACTGCCAAGAGAACAATGGGGTTCATCCTGGAGAGGGTGAGATCAGGCTGCTCCTTGGAGGCAAGGACTCTGAAGCTTCGTCTGATATACTTCAGACATGTTGCAAGAAGGCACCAGTCCTTAGAGAGGGACATCATGCTTGTAAGGATGGAGGGACAGTGTAAGAGAGGAAAATCCTGGATGAGATGGAATGACTCAGTGACTGGGGTAATGGGGGTAGGTGTGTCAAAGACAATGAAATTGGTTCAAGATAGAGCAGAGTTCAGAGCTGTTGTACACAGGGTCACTATGAATTGGAGTTGACTCAACAACACACAACAAGACTGAGTGGGAAGAGTGGCAGCATGTCTATCACAGGTTGTGTCAAGTGTTGGACTTCTGGTGGATAAACATGTTGAATTTACTGAGAGAAAGATGAGAAGGCCCCCGGGCCCCAGGCCCTACACCTCAGTGGGCCTTGCCAGTCCATGTAGTTTCCTAGAACTTGGAACAAAGATTATCCTCAGGATTAATGTTTTTTTAAGTCAATACACAATAGCAGAGAGTACAGCTATGAAAAGTCACCTTGGGGAGAAAAACAATGATTCTGGGCCAGCCAGATGTGGCTATGAGCCAAATGAATGCACCAGCCCCTGGCACAATGTCTGCAGGAATGAGGCCTCCATGTCTGGAGCTGAAGGAGCTAACCTGCTGTCCAAGTGTGTGATGGTCACAGGCGGTGAAAGACACTAGCTGTGGAGACGGACACGGGCCATGCTGGCCTGACACCCTTGCACCGTCAGTTCTCATGACTTAACTGCTACTCTGATTCCTCACTCATCACACAGCTTCCCATTCTGGTCAGAGGGTACAAAAACCTGGTGCTCCTAACAGTTGTATTTCTCCAACTTCACAAATGTGTCGAGGGGGGTGGTCTCTCAGGGTGTTCTTCAGACATTGTGGCATACCAGATTCTTCTAGAATCTGAGATGGGAGGGGCAGGCCTCAGTGGAGTGGTCCCGTGGAGGAAGCACTCAGCTGAGAGCGCTCTCTTGGGAAGAGCCTCCTGAGACGCTGGACAGGCTCAGCCTTGGCATCAGCTGAGCCAACCTTTTGAGTCACTCAGAGGAAGCTGTAAACTGTTTCATATGGTACAGTATTTCTAATGTCTGTCATATTTCTGTACTAACAAAGCATGGGAACCATGTCTATTAATCTTTGGACTAGGGTAGTATATCAACTTTTAGCAATTTCCTTTTTTTAGAGTAAACATAAGTAAGGGGTAGAGGGTAAGCTGGAGTGAATAAAAGGATGTCAAGTCTGAAATTCCAATACTTGAAACAAGTGACAATCATCTCAGCTCTCTGGTCAAGAAACCTTAAAGGGAACAAGCAGGACTATGGGACTGCTGCAGGCACTCTGGAAAATCAAATGAAGGTGAGCCCAGCAGCAGTGGCAGCTCATCTACCTTGGAAATGGTGGCATGACCAAGGATGTCATCGGGAGAAGTCGGCTCCTCGATCCACAGAGGCTTGAACTCGGCCAGCCTGGACACCCACTCTATGGCTTCAGGCACATCCCAGCGCTGGTTGGCATCCATCATCTGCAAGGGGAGAGAGACCCATCATGGTGGCCCTGCCCAGGGCCGGGCTCACTGTAGAAATGCTCTTACTCACCTGTCACCAACTCTGAGGCCAACTCCCACACAGGGTCCTGGCATCTTCCTGCTGGAAGACACCCACTCACAACCCTAACTCAAAACACATGCGCTCACTGCTACTGAGTCACTTTCGACACAGTGATCCTCCGCTGGGCTTCCAAGGCTGTAAATGATAAAGGGAAGAGCTCCCATCTTTCTCTCTCAGAGCCGCTGGTGGATTAAAACCAGCAAAGATGTCTGGCCTTTGAATTAGCCACACACTTAATCCCAAAGTTCTCTTAACAGAGGAAGCCAAAGGATGCCCAGAGGTTTGGGATGCCAACTCCAGAGACTCCGCTGGAGGAGATGGAGCTGTTGGACTGAACGGCTGTGGCACTGGAAGTGCCCCACTGAGGCCAGTCAGAGGGGCTTGCTGGCCCAATTTCCACCTTCTATATCACCCCAATAAACCTGATTCACAGGGTTAGCTCTGTTTGTAGGAAATACAGTCTGAGTCACTGCACACAATTCAGGTCATTTACCAAGTGCGCACTATGTATCTAGCATAATAATAAATAACCTGCATGTTATCATTAATTAGCACCTAATTCCACTAGGCACTTTATGTATTTTATCTTATTTAATAGTTATAATAACCCAATGATGCTGTTCATATAAACTCATTTTATAAACAAGAAAACTAACATGCAGAGAAGTTAATATATTTTCTCATGTACCAGTCAAATAAATGTGGGTTCCACCCAGGGCTCTTCTGGAGAGGGTTCCTGACTGCACTCCATTATCTGTGCTGGAAGCCAGGTGCTAGAGGTGCAGACCTACCCCACCTTCTACCCCCGAACCTCATGGTACCTTAAGAAGACAGGCATAAAACCAGACCTCTTTAATAGAATGTGGTTAAGTGGGAAGCCTTCCCTTCTGTTATGAAGGATGCTATAAAGACCAGAGTAGAGTACACTCTGAATCAATTCTTTTTCATAAATTATTTGCATGAGGATGATCTCATAAAACAAAAATAGCTTTATTAATGCTTAATAGGACTGTTATCTTATGTCAAGGATTCAAAATGTCTAAAGTACTACATGTCTCTTCCTTTTAAAAAAATTACTGTTGCTTTTATAAAAATATTTCATATAGGGAGCTCTGGTGGCCTAGTGGCAAGAAGCTACACTGTAATTCCAGAGGTACAGAGTTTGAATTTACAAGATGCTCTGCTGGAGAAGGAGGGGCAATCTCCTCCTGTACCAGTTAGATCTAATTTGACAGTACACACAAAAAATAATTTAAAAAATTTCATATATAAGAAATATTTCCTAAAAATACAGCCACAGTTCTAACATGAGCTTTCTGCAATGGTGGCCTCCTAAAGCCTGCATATCCGACAATCTACACAGGCAGGGCTCACTCAGAAGGGAGGTTAAGTGAGAGATACACCATAAGCTCACATTTGCCTAGGTGCAACCACACCAGCAAGGAGAGCTCTCTGAGTCAGATCTTATTTCCAAGGAATTAAAAATACAAATTTCCATCCCTTTCAGAGTTCTGCTTTTCTATTGTTGTTTTAAGAGTTGTCCTTCTATAAGACTAAAGAGCTGTGCTTTCTCTGGCAGTAAGTTTTAGTTCCTAGTGTTTTCTACTCCTTGCTGGGAACGTGCTGTTCGGGTCCTGAACAATGACTGACTTTGTGGAGGCTGCTTCCTTGTCAGCAGCTAAGAGGCTATTTACCAGCGTCTTCTCAGGTCCAATCATGTCTCTGATAAGCCGGCACCTGCGGATGTCATCTTGGAGATCAGCACCAACCTTGACTTTGAACCTACAAGATAGATACATTAGGTTGGCAGTCTGCATTTGTCCCCTGACCCTGCTGACGCCCACATGCCCCGCCTGTGTCAACAACTCACAGACCCCATTTTCTAGTCCCTACATACTCCTCTATAACTCTCTCCAGAGAAGCTACCTGAGAATCAGCCTGCAAACTGCCTCTCTTCCTCAGCATCAGGGCAATGGTGCCAACCTACTGCTGAACTGAAGTTAGGGAGCTGGAGAGGGGAAGTCACACTCAAAGTGAGGGCTTACTCCCAAAAGTGAGCTATTGCATGCTGCCATCTCCTGTATAATTCATTGGTATCTCCCTTCCCAGAGCAAAGAAAAGTGAAGAAGAGAAGAGACTATGAATCCAAAGCACTGGCAGGCCACATGAACTTCTATCTCCATGACCCTGAGACCAGAACAGGACAGTGCCCAGCCACCACTGCTGACCACTCTGAAAGACAGCATCCCTGAAGGTCCTGACAAGAGTGGAGGGGAAATATGGAGCAGAACTGAAAGCCATAAAGAAGAATAGACTCACCAGTCTGGTAAAGACAGGAGAACCTCAAGATGATGGCTCTGAGCTACCCTTCAAGCCTAGTACTGAAATCACCTCCACACCTGAACTTAAGAGTCAGACAATGTTGTTATATGCTGAAGTTGACTATGACATAGGAACAATAGCACTGAACCCTGCTCTATCTTGAGTCAATCTCTCTGTCTCTGACACACCTGCCCCCATTGCCACAGTCACTGTTTCAACCCATATCATCCAAGGTCATCTTCTTCTGTGTTGTCCCTTAACCCTTCTAATCATGATGTCCTTCTCTTAGGACTGATTCCTCCTGGAAATGCCCCCAAATATGTGCGTCAGAGCTTCACAACCCTTGTCTTCAAGGACGAACCTGGTTTTACCCTCTTCAGGAGAGACCATCTGTTCTCTTGGTAGTCCATAACTAGATGGGTATATAAAGTGATCAGTAACAATGACTAGGGATGATAGAAAGAGAATTGATGCCTTTGAGCTGTGGTGCTGGAGAAAACGGTTAAATATACCATTGACTGTCAGGAGAACAAACAGGTTCATCCTAGAGAGTGTGAAACCAGACTGCTCCTGGGAGGTGAGGATTCTGCGGCTTCGTCTGACATACTTTGGGCATGTTGCAAGGAGGGACCATTCCTTGGAGAGGGACGTCATGTTTGGGAGAGTGGAGGGACAGAGAAAGAGAGGTGAGACCATTGGTGAGATGGATTGATTCAGTGACTGGGTAGGTGTGTCAGACAGTAAAGTTGGCAGATGACAGAGCAGGTTTCAGGGCTGGTATAAACAAGGTCACTATGAGTCTCAAGTGACTCGACGGCACATAACAACAACACTACTAGGCAGGAACTCACTCCTTAGACTATTCAATGGTCTAAAAGGTCAAAATGGTGCAAGGTCAAAAGGGCAGCGTTTGCCCAGAGCTGGAGAAGACCGGAAAGGATAGGAAAGAAGGATGTAGGAAGAGCACTGTTACACTGTGAAACTGCAATCAATGTCACAAAACAAAATGTGTTAGCATTGGAAAGTCCACTCACTCTTTAAACTCTCACTCAAATTTCAACAAAAAGTTTTTCTTAAAATGCTCACATTTGGATAGCCTATTACACAGGCTGCTTCACTTTACACTATGCTGTGAGGTGGGCCACGGAGACCTCTGATCTCCATAAAGGGTCACAAAGGTCACAGACTGTGGTGCATAGTCTCCTCCCCTCCTCTACTTCTGCTACTACAGCGAATGCAGCCTGGTTCTCCTCCTCAGGGAGATTAGCATCTGCCTGGTGGCAGCCTGCCACCAGCCACCGCTACCAGAGAGTCACCACTGTGGGGGAGGGACAGCCTCGCTCATTCTCCTGCCTCTCCGCCCTGCTTACTCACATCACAATAGCCCTTGGGACTCAAGGACAGCAACAACTGCCACTTCCTACAGAGCCTTGGGCAGCCAAGGCCTCTGCTGACAAAAGCCCCAGCATTCAGTCAGCCAGCCATCTAGTGAGGGTCTCTCCCCAGACTCTGCACTGAAAACTAGAGCAGACAGTCCCAGTCCAGCTGGGAGCTCCACCTCAAAGACCGCAGCTCTGATGCCGTGTTCCTGTGCTGGATGCAGATGGACTCTGCCCTCAGCCTCTTCTGACTCACCAAGCTGAGAGTTAAAGGATTTCAGGGAACACAGAGGGCAGGAAGGAAGCCAGCACACACAGGGCTGCTGCCCTGAGTCCTGCACATGCTGGTCCTGAGCAACTCATTTAATTCTGACGAGAACTATGATGTAATGTAACGTATAAAGAGCAAAAATGGGATTCAGAGAAGCTGAGTAATTTTCCCAAGATCACACAGCTAGTCCTTTGAAGGAAGAAGGCAAGATCTGACTCCAAATCCAAGTATTCCTAAGCTTGTTTCCACAGCTGCTTGCTGCTTCCAACACGTTCTCAGTCCCCAGAGCTGTAATTAATCAAGGAGCTGCTCAAACTTTACTGTGCACACAGATCATCCAGGGACTTGATTAAAATACAGGTTCTAAACCAGCAGATGTGGCTATAGGATGGAAGTCTGCATTTTTAACAAGCTCCCATGTGATGCTGATGCTCTTGGTACATAGACCACCCAGAACAGGAAGAAGCTTAACGCACAGACACTGTGAAAACCTGGAAATGCAGCACAGACACAAAATCCCATCCTGAGTGGCAGGACGGGCCAGGGGCCTGGTCAGAAATGGCCCCTCTGCCTCCTGCTCCGGGACCCAGGGCCACTGGTGACTTTGGTACCACCAAAGAAGAGCCCAGGATGTCAGGGCCCACAAGCATGACGCCTGGTCAGGAGAAGTGCAGGCCTGTGGAAAGAGCTGCCATGGAAGGTAGAGGAGCTGACCCGTTCTTAGGAACTCCCAAGAAGCTGGCAATTACGTGGCACCAAGGACTTCACTATATTAAAGATCTTTCCAACACTTAGAGCTACCAAACAATGGAAAAGTGCCTTACCAAGTTCAAGTCACAGTCTCCAGAACTATTTAAGCAGAAGCTAAATAGATGTCTGTTCCTGCTGTAGCTGAATATAAATAATAGATTTCTATTCTAGATTTGTGTGTGAAATCAATGTTCTCCAAGGTCTCGTTTAACTCTGGTATTCTAGGATTCTAATTAGTGCTCATTTCAGAAACAGCCTAGCTCAGGTTCAGAAACTTCTCTCCCTTCTCCACCCGCCAGGCTGCCTGTGTCCTCCCGTGGCTGGTGCTGACCATCCAGACCCTGGAGGGGGTGGAGTCCATTATGGAAAAGGGAGTTACCTTGTCCAGCCTTCCTTCAGGGCCTTGGAGCAGAGCTGTGAGGAAGGAGTACATGCATCAGCACACGGAGATGGGCACCTGACCCTAAAGGGCATCTCAAACACGTCTGCCATGGAGTTAACAAAAGCTATGGCTGCAGCATAAGCCAGAAGACCAACCATGTGCTGCTGAAATTAAGTACAGAAACAGCTCAGCCGACAAAGCACAACTTTTTGTACTTTATCATTTTCTCGCCTCATCTCCATGGGAACCATTTCTTTGTCATAATATTCCTGAAAGAGTAATATAACATCAATCTCTCTCTCTTTAAATGTACTTGGGAGAGAGATGGGCAATATCCTTTCACAGAATTTATGGCCTCTGGAAACTGGCTGGAAGGTTAGCTATGAGTTGATTACAAGTCGATTGTACGCACACAGCCACCACCACAGCTGTACCTCCACTGAACTAATGGGTGGTAGAGTATGAAGCAGAAGCAGCCTCCTTTCATCAAACTACGCTTCAAGCAGCTGTGTCATGTTGAGAAGTGAGGAACCATGTGTGGATGGACTGCACACAATACCTGCCACAATGCTCCCAGCAATACACAACTTGAGGCACTCAGCTCAGTCCCCAGCCAAGGGACAGGCACAGCTTCTCCATGCACAGCATGGAAGGGAGGCCCAGTGTAGTTATGCGGCGTGCAGGGCTCCGCATCTGATTGGAAGCCAGTCTTAAACTGCCTCCTCCTAGATGCCCCACTGGATTTCAGGGTCACAGGGGTTCCATGAGTTCATTGTGAATGGATTTTATGATCATGTAAAAAAACATTTTCATGATGAAACCTTCCGCACAAAGACTTTCTTCCAGAAAGCCAGGTGTATGAAAGTTTTTCTATGTAAACAGATTAAAATGCCAACCTGCGTCAGGGTATCATCTGAATATCCCAGCCAGGCGCATGACGTGGTATAGGCAGGATAGCCCTGGGCCAGCATCTGTGCCTCTGAAAATACAGCACTGGTTGACATCTCACCTTTTCGAGGGACCTTCAGAATCCGAGAACTCCCTCAGTGCAGTTATGCACTCAGCTGTTAACAGAAAATCTGCAGTCTCCAGTCTACCTAGAGGTGCTTTCAAAGAAAGGTCGAGGGAGCTACTCTGAAAGATCACAGCATTATACACCCTATGGAGTGCAGTCCTCGGACATGAGCCTGAACAGACTCAACAGCACCTGCTCGGAACTGAAGTAGCACCCAGTCCAGGGAGCTCTGGGAAGCACCCAGCCAGGAAGGGGGGGAACTCTTGGGGGAAATTCAGCCACTCTCTGAATGGTCCCTCCTTCACATTCTCCTAGCTCATGTATTCGTTCTGGCTTGTATTCACCACTGTGACATTACTGAGGAGATGAGTTAGGTGGTGGGAACACCCTCTTGGACTTCCTCACTTATCAGGGCTCCTCCCAAGCTGCACAGTGTAACCTGACAGCCAAAGCCCTCCCTGATGCGTGGCATGGCCTCTGAGCACACAGACCACGTGCAGGCCCTTCTTTCCACACGGCTTAGACAGTTGTCTGGAGGCTGGGCGCTGGGCAGGCCACTTATACCAACGAAGTGCAACCTCAAAAAAGAGCTCCACCCTAAGTAGGCAATGACAACAAAAAGTAACGGGAACCTCACATCCTACCTCTTTCTCTGCTGCCAACTCGGCCTTTCTGCAGTATTTCTGGAAAATAAAAAAAGAGCAAAACTCATTCTCACGTACAACCAAGAAGTCTGCTACATCAGTAGGTATTAGAAAGCTTTCGATTTAATGGAGTGAGGGACACTCACCACAGGCTTCCTCCTCAGTCAGGGAGTCAGAGATGTACCTGAAATCTATGCAGGACACCAGCGTCTTGGGATCCTGCACCATGACAGGAGGGGACAGGTTCCTCAATTCAGATGGTTTATCTAATTTCCAAGAATCTTCTGACCTTACAGTGGGGGTGGACAGACACTGAACTGTCTGATTATCTCCTCCAATGCCCAGTGCTTCAGAGGCTCATTGGTTCTCTTCAGAGGAAGCCCACCAGCCCTCATGTTCTGACCCTTAAAACCTCAGCTCCACCTATTCCATTAACACCTTTCCCAGTAAGAGGATAAGTAAACAGATGGTGAAACTCAGGTTATCAGTCCATACATCAGTGTTCCATACGAACACTAAGAAGGGAAGTGTGGCCCTGCAGAAGCTGAGTTGAATATGAAAGAAGGCTGGTTGTGGAGTCAGGCCACCAGGCTAAGAGCCTCATGCTCAATTCTGAGCAATTTTCTCTCCTATAGAGTCACAGAATTCACAGAACTGGTAGGACTAGTGAACTCAAATGGGAGAGGCCCCTTCAGCATTTGCTGAGGCACCTTCTTCCCTTCCTACAAGCTCATGGTGCCTCTGGTTCCTGGGAAGGCCAGGTACTTGGTCTGAGCCTCTTGCTGGGACTTTTCTCATACCTTTGGAAAGTAACCAGTAGTAGTTCCATTCTCACTACTGTATTACATTGCCTATAATGTCCTAATGTTACTGTTATAATCATAGAAGCTCTTTCAACCCTGAGATGCACCTTCTTTTAAGAGTCCTGGTGTTAAAACAAGGATCAAGGTTCAAAAGAAAGAAGTCTACAGGTGAATCTTTTAGCACCTTTCAAATAACTAATCTGTCTTGGACAGTAGTAGCTTTAGAGACCCACATCCTTGACCCTCTCTGCCCCCCCCTTTGCCCCTGAAGACACCCTCAACAATGACAGAGGTGATGTGTACTCTGGTTTTACTGTCCTCCAGAGAAGGGATGTCTAGTGATCTCTAAGTCCATATGTTCTTTTTCTTCCATTTAGATGCCAAGTAAGCAATAAGAAGAACCTTCAAAAATTGACCAAGATACTTTTAGTAACCATCTTAGTGGTCACATGAGGAAGTAAAAGATAAGAGTATAAGTCACCTTTGTGAGACCTTGGACTCAGCCTCCGGCCTCCCTGGATCTGAAGTACACTCCTTTTAACTTGCCCAGAATTGTCCCCTCTTCATTCAGGAGCTCGTCTCTTACATAAACAGGTCCAGAAAAAAGACAACAAGGTGCTTATCTCTAGGCTAAGTGTTGTGCCTTTTCCATTAGAACCGCAGAGGGAGAGAAAGCTCAGTCCTCTGATCTCCTGTTACTTTGGAGTCAAGTGATTGCATAGTATCTTAACAACACCCTGCAATTTAATCTTTAGGTCAAGTCTATGAGATTCATGGGGAAGGTGACTATCCTCATACACAGTTCAAAGAACAGAGCCTCAGAGGATCTATGTCCCAGATTCCCTGTGGACTCAGCCTCAACTCAGTATTTCCCAGCTGGGAGGGACTGTGAGGATCAGGAAAAGAGAATAACCTTTACCTACTCTTCATCTCATCATCACTGCAGTAATTGGCACTAGAATACACTTCCTGATTGTCAAAAGGCAAGCAGTTCATGAATTCTATTTCATTTATAGAAACCTCTGTATTGTAAAGAATTTACATACCATGTCAACAAGTAACTTCCACAGAGGCTTGAAAGGAAAAAAGTGAGAGAGAGAGAAGATCAATAAGACCCAAGTATGAAAGCATTTTCCCCTCTTCAGTAAGTGTGCTAGCAGCAAACTCCATCTGTCAGACAGGCCCCATCTCAAATGCTGTCTGTGTGCTTAAGCCCCACGCCATCCCCCTACCTAACCTGTTGCCTCTACAGTCCCATCTTTTATCTCAACCCTTTCTAGATGATGCCTACAATTTCACTACTACTGACAATAACTCTCAGGGGATAAACAACCAAACCATTCTCTAGTTGTCCTTCTAGGGGCCTGCTGCGTTCTTTTCTTTAGTGTTTACAGGGCTGTTTGTAACGGGAGTGTGATTCCTGTCGCAGGCACTAATGCACAGAGCCACAGAACTGACTAGACCCCTTACCTTCCCCTCCTGCTTAGCCCACAGGTCCCACAGGGCATTTAAAATGGCTGCTGTTGCCAGATGCACAACGCCTTTCTCTGGACCAATCTGGTTAGGAGAAAAACGCACCAGCATTACTCAGAAACTGGGAAGGCAGGCAGCTACAAAAAGGCCTCAAGAAATAAAGGCAGCAGTGGAAACTCACTTAAAATCTTTTAAAACACATTTTTTCTTCTTGATCATTTGAAAACAGGTTAAAGATTTCTTTTTTTTACCCTTTCACCCCTAAAGACTTCTGTGTGTACTCCCTAAATGTTATCGTTCTTCCATAACCCTATTAAAGCAATCACATTCAGGAACTGTAACCTTGATAATACTAAAAGATTATCCATATTCAATTTCATCAATTATCTCCCGTATGGTATTTTCTTCTATCCAAAGCCATATCCAATCCAGTATGATGTATCACATTTAGCTGTCACATCTCTGCTGTCATTTTGGTACATTTGGTACTGCTGAGTCGCTCTGATTTAAGGCAACCTCATAGGCAAAAGAATGAAGCATTTCTCTTTAGTGTCTTTTTACTTGAAACAATGATTTCTTTTTTTAATAGTGGCATTTTTAGAAAGTACAAGCCAACTGACTCATGCAGTTTCCCTCAATCTGAGCTAGTGTAGGGGTTCCTTCATGACTAGATTCGAGTAACAAATTTATTTTTTGATACAAATTGACATAGGTGATGATATAGTTTTATCATTAGGGGTATTAACTTTTACTAGATAGTAAGTTAGTGTCGATGTGGTTTCTCCACCAGGAAGTTGTAATTTGACCTTAAAAGTGCCTCCTAAGTAAGGAGCTTGCTACTGCCCGGTTAGCACCTGCTGATGATAGTTCTGTCAATTACCACTTCAGTACTTCATTATGGTGCTCCTCTAACACTGTCATTCCTCGCAAGGTCATTAGTTGGTCTTCAACTGTCATGATGAGCTTTTCTTTGTTGGTTGATTGCTATCTGAATGTGCTCATGGATTCTTACTTTACTCGATGGGCTATAAGGCATAACCACATTTGCCAGGCTTCAGCGAGTAGGATCTTGTTCAAGCTGACTCATTTAAGGATAAGCTTAAACGGATTTGCATAGTTAGGAATGAGAACCATGGCAATATGGAATGCACATGCTTCTGTGTCACTCTGTGAATGGACAAGAGGCTGAGCAGAGGCAGGAAACACATGTGGTATCAGGGAACAGGGCAAAGTCCACACTATGGGATTTATCTTAGCGTGACAGAATCCCCTCCCCAGAGCCTCATTTTTCACAAGCCTTGAATTCATGACTCAGATGCACACCTGCCTATACACTTAGAAGGTTCTTTAGTTAGCTATCCTTCTAACTTTTGGTCTCTTTTACACTTTTTTCCTTAATAACCTCCCCCTACAACTCCAAGACATTGTTATCTCTCCACAAGAAGGTTGTCCATGCATCTTCTAGCTTACTTCTTCCAATTCAGGGAACAAGATGACAAGAGCAGAGATGTTGTTGTTGAGGTAGCTCTGAGAATACAAGCATGCCCAAATTAAAAATTTATAGAAAGAAATTAATGAGCTAAAATTATCAATTCTCTAGGGAGCTCTGGTGGCCTGGTGGTAAGGAGCTGTACTGCCAATCCAAAGGCACACAGGTCAAGTCCACCAGCTCTTCTACAGGAGAAATATGGACAATCTCCTCCCATGCAATTTTCTGATTGTGAAAACCTACTGGAAGGTCAGCTATGTATTGGTTCTAACTTAATTGTACAAAACAACAAAATATGACCCAATTCCTAATTTATCTGAATATTTTACTTACAAATTACAGTGGTTTTTATTTTTACATTTTTGGCAGCCAAAAGAACATCTTAAACCTTGTTGCTGTATTTATATAGTATTATGGTAACAGTATTTATTACAAATATTAACAGTATCAATCTTACAAAAGTGGCTTCTCACCCATCGGAGTTGTCCATCACTGGTGAGCTGCCTGTAGAAGCCCCGGAAGTCGCTGACAATGTCCTTAAGGTCCTTGTTCAGCACATGGTGAGCAAGTGCATTTACAGCACAGACAACTATTAGAAAAGAATTTCATCCTTGTTCACATTTTGGCACAAAGTAATACATTACAACATGAAAAAACACAAAGTAATGTGGCTGTTTTAGTAAAAATTTTATCATAAAAAGACACACTTTTAATTTAAAATTCTGTGTTTTTAAAATATATCTACTGTGAATTATTTTATGTGGCCAGGAGAGACAGGTCCTTGGAAAAGAACATCATGCTCAGAAGGGTGGGGGGATATCACAGGAGAGGAAGACCCTGGGTGAGATGGAGTGATACAGCAACTGGGGCAATGGGGGTAATTGTGTCAGAGTCAGTGAGACTGGCTCAGCACAGGACAGGCTTCAGAGCTGTTGTCAATATAGGGTCACTAAGAGTCGCAGGTTACTCAATGGCACATAACCACAATAACATCACAGTGTTACTCCATTACAGAGTTTAATTTCTGAAGAGCAAACACATTGTTTGATTGGCTGTCATATAAAGAACAGGCCTATTAATATGAAAATTCAAGTATCATTCTTGAAATATCCTAACCCCTTTCCAAAGTGTTCTACAATCAGATTCAAGGTCAACCCTGTTAGTTTCTTGTTCATAATCAATGGATTTGACTTGCAAAGAGTCCTCATGTCATAATGGTTAAACATTCAGAGGTCTGAGATTGGAACCCATCAATCATCCTGCAGGAGAAAAACATGGCACAGTTTGCTGTCATAAAGATTCACCACGTTAGGAGCTCTAGGGGAAAGTTCTAGTCTGTGCTATAGATTCCCTTTGTTTGAACTGACTCACTGGCAATGGGTTTGGATTTGGTTTTTAAATTATAAATGCTATCATTGGTGTTTTGCTGTAATATGTCATCAAGTTGTAACCACTCACAGCTGACTCTCCAATGGGTTTTCAGAGGCTATAAATCGCACTCAACAGCACATAACAACAGCATAAACTGCACAGGAGATGACTCCCCATCATTCTTCCATGGAGCAGCTGGTGAATTAAAATTACTTGTCTTCGGGCTGGCAGCAAATTTCCTTACCTGCTAGGCCAGCAGAGCTCCCTTAAATGTGCTATTAAATATGAAAGGTATCTTAAATTCACAATCTGCTTAACATGCAACTAAAACCTAAATAAAACAAATGCACAATTCACATATAATTACATATACAATGTTCAAGTACATAAAAACCATTTTTCTTAATATCAAATTACTATTGATTTACTGCTGTACATTTTCCATAAATAGTTCAAAGGCCAACCTTAAACCATATCTGCATTATCATCAATTATTTACTTCTGGTGCTTTATCTGAAAGCATTTTGTCTAAGATGAAGAATAAATAAAACCACAAACTGAACCAGAATAAAATCTTTCTATCCCTTGCTGACTCTACCAACCATTTAGACGATGTGTGAATCACCAGTGAGACAATGGTAGAGTTCTTGCCTCCCATGAAGGAGAACCAGGTTGGATTCCAGTCAATACACATCAATTACAGCCAGCATTTGTCTGCCTTGTGGGGCTGACATGTGTTGCTATGCTGCTGAGGTTGCTATGCTGAAAATACACCTGAAGTACTCAGTACTTTTTAAGTATTTTGAGTGCATTTTCAGGAGGAACCAGTTCTTGGCGAGAGACATTATGCTGGGAAAGGTAGAAGTTTAGCAGAAGAGAGAAAGACCCTCAATGAGATGGACTCACACAGTGACTGCAACCACAGGCTAGAGCCTATCTTAGATGGTGAGGATAGGGCAAAGTCCAGATCTGCTGTTCATAAGGTGGCTATGAGCTGTCATCAATTGGATGGCAACTAACAACATGATGCTGAGGAAGGAGCCCTGGTGCTGTGAGTTACATGTTATGCTGTTAACCAAAAATCTAGTAGTTTGAATTTACCAGCCACTCCTCAAGAGAAAGATGAAGCATTTTCCTCATGGACAGATTTACAGCTTCCCTGAGGGAAGATAACCATGAGTCAGAAATGAGGGTTTTAATTGTGGTCTTCTCCAACCCTGAAGGTGGGTCAGGGTTGGGTGAGTCTTGCTCCATGATGCAAAGCACCACTCTGTGGCAGAGTGTCTGACTACATCGGGATGCTCAACAGATTTCTTCAGAGCTTTCAGAGAAATAGAGAGTGAGAATAAAGGCCTGGTGATCTACCATCAAAAGTCAGCCAGGTAAACCCCATGGTTCACACCAGTCTGATCGTGTTGGTTAGGGTCACTAGGAATCAGGGGTTAATTTGACAATAGCTTAATGATAACCAAAATTCTTTAAAAAAGTCATCCTTCTTAACCCCAAAGTTTGTTTTGTGTTGCCACTGCCTGCTCCCAAGTATTTAAGATCCTAGTCACTATTCACTCTGCATCTAGGATATAAAGTGTTTGTTAGTGGGCAATGTGATGTCAACTGACCTTGTGTTCCCTAAGACTATGGTCTTGAGCTTCCAGGCCCGGGACTCATTCCTCCAAGGTACTTAGTTATGGTGAAGAAAATTCCCGACCTTTGCTCCCTAAATCTTCTACTATATTTAGGAATATATTTACAGTATAAAGGTGGTCACATTCTCGGATTAAATAAAATTAGAAGGTTTTATAATAAGTGGCTCATAATAACTATTATCTGTATATTTATTATGTTAATATCAATACATCAGTATTGCTCATTTTTTTAATAATGACCTGAATTATCCCACTGGTTTGTATTATCATAGCCAGTTATTTTTTTTTTTCATTAATTTTAATGAAAGTTTACAAAGACTGTGGATTTCCATTCATTCACTATTGCACTTTTCTCCCTGCCGAACCCTCTCCCCAATTCATGCTCTTCTCTTTGAAAAGTGAAATTCTTTCATTGTTATACAGTCCCTCCCCCAAGTCCACTCTACTATGCTGCCTTTATTCTGGACTCTTGTCATGACAATAACACCTAATCATATATCCCTTTTAAACAGTTTTCTCCCTCATCTGTTTCAATGCAGTATACATTATCTATCCCCTCTTTCTCAGTTTCCCCCCAACCCCTGTGTCAGTCCTCTTTTGTAACAGTGGCATTATGCAGTATTTGTCTTTCTGTGACTGAGATATTTCACTCAGCAATGTACTCCAGGGTCATCCATTTTGTATAATATTTCTTGAGTTTCTTATTTTCCAATGCAGCATAGAATTCCGCTGTGTGAATATACCACAGCTTCTCTATCCATTCATTTGTTGAAAGGCACCTGGGTTGTTTCCAACTCTTTGCTATTGTGACCAAAGCCACAATAAACATGGGAGTGCATATATCTGCTTGGGTGGCAGTTATGGTTTCTTTAGGGTATATTCCCAGTAGTAGAATTGCTGCCTTCCATGTGGTTGCACCATTTTACACTCCCACTAAAAGTGAATAAGGGTTCCAGTTTCTCTGCAACCTCACCAGCATTTGTTGTTTGTTGTTCTGTTAAATTTTTCTATTATTACTGGGGTGAGATGATATCTCATAGTTGTTCATAGCCAATATTTTTAACAAAAGCTAAGTGTGATCTCATCTTTTATAGCTCTGAAAGATGCACACTGTTCTTGGGACTTTCCTAGTGAAAATGAGACCATTGGAGGAAGTTAACTAGATCCTTCTGTACTTGACAGATACTCTGCCCACTGGTCCGACCGAAGGGTGAAATGCAGTCTTCAGGCTTGTCTGCTGGATGGTGTGGGTGAGAACCTCACCTAGCGGGGGGGATAAAAAAAACCAGCCCTTAATGACAGCTTCTTGCTGACTAAATCCAAGGGTCTTCTCCTGTCACTCGACCTACTCAGGAACCTTATTTTCTGGGATGCCCCAACCCTGGAAGGAGATGCAGTGAAGCCTGTGACAGCTATGGACACTTGAGTCTGGACCAGTGGGCTGGATCTTTGAGGCCAATTTCCTGCTTCTCTTAATAGACTTCCTTTTCCACCACTTCTTTTTCTTTTCCTATGTTTTAAAAACCATACTGGTCTACACATTTTAAAAACAGAATAACCAACCCACTCTCTCTCCTTCTCTTCATCTTACTTGCACACACACTCTTTCTCTTTGCATAGTACTGAAGAAAAGCATTCTTTTTTCATCTCTCTCTGGATCACTAAAGAAAAGATTAGCTAAAGACACTGATAAAGGCTATGGAGAACAGGATGAGCTAATGGAATTTCTTTGTCTTTAACACAAGTCTGTGTAGTCATTCATGGAGATTGTAGTGAGTCACTGAAAATGTAGCAAGGCTAAGTGGGTTTGCATCACATCGTGGTCTGAAAAAGGCAGAAGCCAACAACATGACCACAAAACAGTCGATTTTTTAAAATTGGACACTTAAATGGTTTTACCCAACCTGAGATGTATACTAGGATAATTAATAGGGCTGAGATCAGAGGAGGGGGTTGGCTATTGAAAGCCCTAACCCATTAACTTCAGCAAACATCCAAGAAGGGTTTAAATATGTCCTTTTAGTGAGTACACACTGTGTGTTCTCAAGTCAGCAAAACTCTCCAAAAGGCAGTTCAAAGTCTGACTGCTAACAGACAGTGGTCAACTGCCCGTCTCACCTCAACGAAGCCTGAGCAATCTGATACAGCCTGTGGGCTATGTTGTACAGCTGCAGTATGGAAGAATGTGCAGCTCCAAGTGCTTAATTCACAATCAGGGGCTGAAACATAGCTCACAATCTATCATGGTCAGTGATCACTATCCTGGGAAAATTCAGTGAATCAGTAACTTAAGTGGGGGGAGAATAGGGAGCCTCAGGTCCCTGCCCAGGATCCTCCTCCTGTCTGGAAATTCCTAGTTACCCAACAAGATGTACTCCCGGCATTACCTCTACTCTGCAGCCTTCCCTGGCCCTCCTGGCAGAGTGAACCAGCCTTCCCAGCCCTCCTGGCAGAGTGAACCAGCCTTCCCAGCCCTCCTGGCAGAATGAACCAGCCCCTTCTCTGTGGATCCTGCACATACAGACTGGGAACAAACATTTGGTAATACCATCTCAGACAAGAGTCTTAGAACAAAAGTTTACAGAACATTCCTGGGCCTCCCAAAGAAAAAGACTGATATCCCAATTACAAAATGGGCAAAAGACACAGAATTTTCACAGAAGAAGATATGAATGACAGACACATGAAGAAATGCTCCAGATCACTGGCAATATGAGAGATGCAATTCAAAACCACAATGAGGTCCCATCTCACTCCAGTAACAGTGACAAAGTTTAGCAGGATAGTAAGTTAATAAATGTTGGAGAGGATGTGGCAAGAAAGGAACTCTTATACATTGTTGGTGGGACTATAAAATGGTACAACCATTCTGGAAGGCAGTTTGGAGTTTCCTCAAAAAGCTGAACATAGAAATTCCATATGACACACCTATTCCACTACTTGTAATATACCCTGAGAAAATGAAAACTGAGGCACAAACGGAGACTTGTACACCAATGTTCATAGTAGCATTATTCACCATTGCAAGAACATGGAAACAGCCCAAATGTCCAACCACAAGGGAATGGATTGAGAAAGTATGG
>NW_006400066.1:1647828-1654068 GCF_000299155.1 Elephantulus edwardii | reverse complement strand
GGTTGAGGAGAATTGAAAAAAATTTTTCTTGCAAAAATGTATTCAAATTTTGTAAATAAACTAGTAGAAAAATGAAAAAAATTAAAATTAAAAAAACCTAGGGAGTTCTGGTGGCTTAGTGATAAGTAGTTGCACAGCCAACCCAAAGGCATGGAGTTCAAATTCACCAGCTATTTCATGGGAGAAAGATGGACAATCTCCTCCCATAAGATTAAATGCCTCTGAAAACCTGCTGGTAAGAGTCAGCTATGGGTTGGTTCCAACTCAGTGATACAGAATTACACTATACACAACTATATATATGCACAACACTATACAATGAAAATGTTTTCTGTGAATCTCTTAGGTAAGTCTGTAAGATAAGTATGTAGAGACCCTCTCTTCTTTCATTTCGTTTTTAAGTTAGTTTTACTGTGGCTAACAGAGGACCTAACACATAGCAGCCCTCAAGACAAGCCTGCTGAATGACCAACTGATGATAGCTCTCCAGCCCCACAAACAGCTAGAACAGCGGTCACATTGGTGCTGTCAATGGAAAGTTCAAGAAAGGTCCCCATCATTTAGCCATCCACTCACCCACTAATTTATTTCTCTCACACCACACACACACACACACACACTTATCTACTAAACAAACTGTTCTAAAAATACATTTCAGTGCAGTAAGAATTCAACTCTACAAAAGTGGAGAGGGCTGACAGTATGAAAACCCATGGATGAGTTCTCACACCACCACCAAAGCTGCACCATCTATGTCCTCCCTTCTTAGGCCCTTATTTTTCATCACAATTTAGCATCAGTTCCTCACGGTCCATTGAAATGGATGAAGACAAAAGGTCTCCGTTTTGTAGTTCTTAAATTTTATGTGCGGAACACATGCATTACATATTCAAACCTCAGCTCATTTCTACTTGAAGGTCCCTTCAAGAAAGCAGGAGCTCTGATGAGTCATCTGTAGGGAGCTATACTGCTAGTACAATAGTCACAACACTTTGGTGGTTTAAATCCACCAGTGGCACCAGTGGGAGAAAGATGAGCAATCACCTTCTGTGCCATTTCTAGCCTTGGAAATCCAGTGAGGGGGCACAGCTCTAAGTTGGTTCAACTCAAAGTCAATGAGGGCGAGGGAGCCAGGGAACGAGGGCACCCACAGCACGTAGTCCATGCAGCATGGTCTTGGCTACACCTCCTTGAGTAGCTCCCTGGGCCTCGGAGTTTCCTCATTAAGCAAGGGGCTTCTGATCACCATTGAGACTGCATCCCGCTCTGAGGTGAGAGATGTGTGGATGCTAAAGATCCTGCTTTCCCAGATGAGATCTCCAAGATGGGGAAGATTCAAGAGCCTGGGAGGCTGCCTCCCTTTGTTGAGGGGTCAGAAAATCAGTGACTTAGATATCAACTCATTCTGAAACATATTTAAAATAAGGAAACTTGCTGTGCAGGTCACACCAAGCCTTGCTACGTAAATCACCCTTGCCCTTAGTCACCTTCCTCATTCAGGCCCTCAAAGTCACAGCCACAAGTCAATCAGTAACATTCTTGTGGTTTCATAGCAGAGAAATGATGAGAGACTACTAGATTTTCAGCCATTTATATGTGACTACAAATAGAGAGGCCAAATTTTGCCACTTTGTAATTATTCCAAATGAAATAAATAACCACTCCAAAACTCCCAACATGTTTTTAGTCACTTCAAGCAGGATAATAACAAAGAAAAATATAACTAGAACTGAACCCAAGTAACAATTAAGCATTTAACTTTAAGAGAAGGTTCAACTCACCAACTTCAGTGCCTTTTCCCAGAGTAAAGGTAATTCCATACCCCTTGAGTCCATCTTCTGCATCGGTCTCAACTGTAACATAGGCAGCTGAGTAGTCAGGGTCTGTGTGCTGCAGGAAGAGCCCCACCCCAAAGAACACAAACTGAGATACAAAAACATGGGCACAACAGCATACAAGACTGAGGAATGTAGCAGAGGCCTGCTAGAAAATCTCCTTCCTAATGAGACCATTGATGTACCTCAAAGAAAATGCAGGGGCTCTGAATGGACAAGACGTTCTCGTGATGGAGCCAATTCACTTTAGCAAATATAAGGTACACATTTTTAATGCCAGTTTATGTCTTTTTTGGTTTTCAGTTCCTTTTTAAACCCAGACCGTCATCTCCATGCTTTGAACAGAATAACATTCAGCAGCAGCAAAAATTGAATCAAGTCAGTTTCAGAAAGCTTTCATATAAAATTACATTTATCATCAATACAGGAGTTTATTGCAGAGCTTAAAATATAATGGCATAAGTTAAGAGAGATGATTGGGGGAGGGAGGAGGAAGAAACAGAGCTTCAAGGTAAAAAAACTAACCTATGTTTATTTTTTTTCTGTTCTGTTTTGACTTTTACTATCAAACAGTGTATACACACACACACACATACACACACACACACATACACACTTATCAAACTCAATCTGTGATATGGGACATGCAAAAGTAAAATAAATTTGCTTTAAGAATATATCATACAGCAGGGAGAAGAAGCCAACATACAGGAACATGAGAGAACTTGGGAGAGTAAAAGTTTACCTGCTGAGGTGTGGTCACTTACAAGTGATAGAGAAATTCACTTAGAGCAAAGAGGAAACAGAATCTGAAGGAGCTCCTATGGGACAAACACAAGTTGCATAGTCTGGGAAAAGAGGCTGACCTATAATATTATTAAAATAAAGAAACTTGTTGTGCAGGTCATACTAAACCTTTCTATGTAAGTCATCACCCATTCCCTTAGTCACACTAGGTGAGGAAGCAAACAAGGACCTTTGTATTATAAAGAAGCAAAAGGCCCATGCCAACACAAGATTAACAGTAAATAAAGATCAGATAGTGTGGGATACTGGGGTATGGGGTATTGCATTGGGAGAGTCTGCTGTCAGAGACCTCTCCAAAGTACTGAAAAGCAACGATGCCAGTCTGGAAACTAAGGTGCACCTGATACAGGCCATGGTCTTTGCAATCATTATGTATCAGAGAACTGGACAATGACAAGGGATGGTAGAAGAAGAATAGATGCTGTGAGCTGTGGTGCTGGAGAAGAGTATTGAATATACCATGGACGGCTAGGAGAACAAACACGTTTGTCTTAGAAAGGGTGAGACCAGGCTGCTCCTTGGAAGCAAGGATTCTGAAGCTTCATCTGACATACTTTGGACATGTCGCAAGGTGGGACTAGTTCTTGGAGAGGGACGTCATGCTTGGGAGGGTGGAGAGACAGCGCAGGAGAGGAAGATTCTAGATGAGATAGATTGGTTGTTCTTCTCCAGCACCACAGCTCAAAGGCATCAATTATCCTAAACAAGGGCAGAAGATCTGAATATAAGATGCAAGTCTTAAAGAATTTTGCATGTGTTCTGTAAGCTCATTCTTATATAACCTTTATTTTGCTAGGCGTTATTCCAAGAGTTTAAATGACCTAATTTAACACTCAAAACAATATTATACAATAGGCAGTAATTCCCATGAAAAATCGACTTTTAAAAGTGCTTTAAAGACTTTTAAAAACTGCTTTAAAGCAGTTTAATAACTTATCCAGGATAGCATGACCTGTAAATTCTAGAAGGAGAATTTAAATCCCTCATGTGCAACCTATACCTGGACCAGAGAGCAGTCATCAGAACAGAGCAGGAAAATACTACATGGCTCAAAATCAGGAAAGGAGTGCATGAGGGATGCATGCTATCTTCATATTTTTCTTATCTATATGCAGAGCAGATCATTTGGGAGGCTAGACTTTGAGGGGGAATGTGGCATAGAAATTGGAGGAAGACTCATCAACAATCTGTACTATGCAGATGACACAATCTTGCTTACTGAAACTGAGAAGGACCTGAAGCATTTGCTGCAGAGAGTCTAGGACTGTAACCTGCAATATATACTGCAGCTCAATATCAAGAAAATGAAGATCCTCACCACTGGGCCAATTGACAGCAGTATGACAGAAAAAAGATGGAGAGAGTTAACAATTTCCATTTGCTTGGTTCCACAATCAACACTCTTGGCACCAGCAGTTAGGAAACAAAAAGATGAATTACATTAGGAAAATCTGCTGTCAGGGACCTCTCCAGAGTACTAAAGAGCAACAATAATGTCAAACTAGAGACTAAGGTGTCCTTGATTCAAGCCATGGTCTTCACAATTAATTGTTATGCATCAAAAAGCTGGAAAATGACCAGAGAGGATAGAGGAATTAGTAAAGCCTCTTAATGGTGGTTCTGGAGAAGAGTATTGAACATATACTATGAACTGCCAAGAGAACTAACAGGTCTGTCCTGTAGAGGGTGAAGTCAAGCCATTCTAGGAGGCAAGGATTTTCCATCTGACATACTTAGTGCATTTCAAAGGGATCAGTCCTTGGAGAAAGACATCATGCTCCTAAGTGTGGAGGGACTGCAGGAGAGGAAGACCCAGGATGAAATGGACTGACATAGTAACTGCAGTAATGAGGGTAGATATGTCAGAGACAGTGAGATTGGCCCAGGATGGAGCAGGTTTCAGAGCTACTGTTTATAGTGTTGCTATGAGGTGTGACTGACTCGATGGCACACAACAACATTCAAGGAGTAGGGAGCTCCGGTGGCCTAGTGACAAGGACCTGCACTGCCATATCAAAGGCACATGGTTCAAGTACATGAGCTGCTCCATCAAGAAGGATGTGCAATCTTGCAATTTACTGCCTCTGAAAATCCACTGGAGGGTCAAGCATGGCTCAGTTCTGGCTCGATGGTACATAACAACAACAACATTCAGGAAGGTTTGGGGATTCAAGATGGAAGGGCCTGAGTCTGGTTTCAAACTCTAGTGAAGATTAGTTTCAACTTTTGTGTCAGAAATGGTGCAGATTTCTGAGGATACAGAATATCTTCCCTTAATGAAGTTCCTGTAGAAGACACGGTTATAAAACCTAATAAAGCAGAACATGGTAAACCTCTAGGAGACATTCAAACTATGGCAGACAGGAAGAAAGTATTATCAGTGAAAACACACTAACACTTGAAGCTGGAGAAGACACTGGGATAAAAGCAGCATTTGAACTGGTCAGATGATGATGACAGCTTCTCAATGAGGAAAGGGAATGAAGGATATGGGAGGGGGATCTAGGTGTACCAGGTAATTCCAGCTGCATACCCTAAGGGAGGTCATGGAGGCAGGAAAGGTGAAAAAAAAAAAAAGAACAGAATAGACTCAAGGGTTGGTGACCAGTAAAGCTTGGGTGCCTAAAGTTGGACTTAAGAAAGTGCTAAGGGAGACTGTTATTATGTGTTGTCAGTAACCTGCGACTCATAGCTACCCTATGTACAATAGAACTAAACCCTACCCCAATTACCCCAATCAATGAATTAATCTACCTTACAGAGGGTCTTCTACTCCTGCACTGGCCCTCTACCCTCCCAAGCATAATGTCCTTCTCCAAGGATTGGTCACTCCTTATAACATGTCCAAAGTATGGCAGAGAAGCTTCAGAATTCTTGCCTCCAAAGAGCAGCCTGGTTTAACCCTCTCTAGGACTAACCTGTTTGTTTTCTTAGGAGTGGATGGTATATTCAATATTCTTCTCCAACACCACAGCTCAAAGGCATCAATTCTCCTTCTATCATCTCTAGTCATTGTCCAGCTCTCTGATGCATAGCAAGTGATTGTAACATCCATGGACTGTATCGGGTGCAACTTAATATCCAGAGTGACATCATTGCTCTTAATTACATTGGAGAGGTCTCTAAAAACAGACTTTCCCATCACAGTACATCTTTTGATTTCCTGGATACTGGTGACAAAAGTGTTGACTGTGGAGCCAAGCAAACTAAAACTGTTAACAGTCCCTATCTCTTCACCATCCATCACAATGCTGCCAATTGGTCCAGTGGTGAGAATATCTGTCTTCTTGACACTGAACCTCAATCCCAATTGAAGGCTGCATTCCCTGACCCTCTGCAGAAAGCACTTCAGGTCCTCCTCAGTTTCAGCAAGCAGGGTTGTATCATCTGCATAACGCCGACTGTTGATGAATCTTCCTCCAATCCTCATGCTACATTTCTCCTCATACAGCCCAGACTCCTGGATATCTGTTCTGCCTATAGACTGAAAAGGTATGGAGATAGGACACATCCCTGGCATACACCCTTCCCAATTTTGAACCATGCAGTGTTTCCTTGCTCTGTTCTGACAACTGCTTCCTGGTCCAAGGATAAGTTT
>NW_006400066.1:1633517-1643603 GCF_000299155.1 Elephantulus edwardii | reverse complement strand
GACTGCTGGCGTAAGATCTTGAAGGACGAGGGTGGCAAGGCCTTCTTCAAGGGTGCCTGGTCCAACGTGCTGCGGGGCATGGGCGGGGCCTTCGAGCTGGTAATCTACGACGAGCTCAAGAAGGTCATTTAGGGCCGCTGCTGACCACTGCCCCTCCCCCTCCGTGTGGACGACCAGCCACCCCTCCGTGGGGACCACACCCCCCCCTTCCATGTGGACCACTGTCCTCCAGGACTCCCCCATCTGTCAGGACCACCAGGCCCGGGGCTTGACCCCCTCGGACCCCTCGCCTACCCGCACCATCCACACATCCAGTAGTGGACGGTGCCCGGGGACCCCAGTCCAGAAGGCGCACGGCGCCGTGTGTCCAGTATTTATTTACAGAATCATGACTCCTCCCCGACCACCTGTGCGCAAACCTGTGTGTGCGCCGCCACCTGTGCGAGCGTCCACGCCCCCACTTCTGCCAGCCCCCCATCATGTCTCCACGTCGGGCTCCAGCCAGACCAATAAACAGGAAGCGCCAGTGGGGGGTGGGGTGGGAAATCAGTTGACCATAGATAGATGAGCTTATCTCTGGGCTCTCAATTCTATTCCATTGATCTATGTGTCTGTCATTGTACCAGAACCATGCTGTCTTAACCACCACGGCAGTGGAGTAGGATTTGAAATCAGGTAGTGAGACGCCTCCTAACTTTCTTCTATTTTTAAGGAGTACTTTGCTTATTCGGGGCTTCTTTCCATTCCAAATGAAACTGTAGATTGCCTTTTACACCTCCTTGAAGAATGGGATTGGTGTTTGTATTGGGATTGCATTAAACATGTAAATTGCCTTTGGTAGTATTGCCATTTTCAGAATACTGAGTCTTCCTATCCATGAGCAAGGGATATTCTTCCACTTCTCCAGGTCTTTTTGTTTCTTGTAGTAATGTTTTGTAATTTTCTTTGAAGAGCTCCTTTGTGCTTCTAGTTAGATTTACTCCCAAATATTTAATCTTGTGATTAGCTATTGTGAAGGGTGTTGTTTTTCTTAACTCTGTATTCTCTTTTTCACTGTAGAGAAATCCAACTGATTTTTGGTATGTTGTTCTTGTATCCTGCTACTTTGCTGAATTGGTCTTCTGTGTCCAATAGTTTTCTTGCTCAGTCTTTAGGTTGGTTTTCTAAGTATACTCTCGTATCATCTACATAGAGATAATTTTACCTTCTCTTTGCCAATTTGGATACCTTTTATTCTCTTCTCTTGTCTTACTGCTATCACTAAGACTTCCAATACAGTATTGAATAAGAGAGGCGATAATGGACGTCCTTGCCTAGTTCCTGTTCTTAAAGGGAATGCCTTTAACCTCTCTCCACTGAGAACAATGTTGGCTCTCAGGTTTGCATAAATACGTTTTACTATGTTGAAGAAATTCCCCTCTAATCCTATTTTGTTGAGTGTTTTGATCAGGAAAGGGTGTTGGATTTTGTCAAAGGCCTTTTCTGCATCAATTGATAGGATCATGTTGTCTTGTCCTTTGCTTTGTTAATGTGATAAATTACATTGTTTTTCTTATGTTCAACCATCCTTCATACCTGCTATGAATCCCACTTAGTCGTGGAGAAACACTTTTTAAATTTATTGTTGGATTCTATTGGCCAGGATTCTATTCAGGATTTTTGCATCAATGTTTACGAGATATTGGTCTACAGTTTTCTATTTTGGTGGTGCCTTTACCTGGCTTTGGTATCAAGGATATGTTTGCTTCATAGAATGAGTCTGGGAGAATTCCATTTTTTTTCTATTTTCTTAATAGCTTATGTAGAATTGGTGATAGATCTTGTCTGAATGTTTGATAAAATTTGTAAAACCATCTGGTCAAGGATTTTTTTTTTTAACTGGAGGTTGTTTTATTACCTTTTCAATTTCTTCTTTTGCAATGAGTCTGTTCAGGTGTTCAATTTTGATTGGTGTCAGTTTAGGTAAGTTGTGAATTTCTAAGTATTTGGCCATTTCCTCTAGGTTTTCCTATCTGTTTGATTACAATTTTTCATAATATTCCAATGTTAGCCTTTTTATTTTAGTTGGTTCTGTTGTGACACTTGTGACACTGCCCATTTCATCTCTCTCTTTTTTTTTTAAATTTGGATTGTTTGTGTTTTTCCCTTTTCTTCTCTTTTGTTAGTTTTGCTAGTAGTTTGTCGATTTTATTGACCTTTTCAAAGAACTAACTCCTAGTTTTGTTGATGGTTTCAGTTGTTTTTCAGTTTTCTATTTAGTTTATTTCTGCTCTAATTTTTATAATGTCAGTTTTTTTAGAGGGTGTCAGGTTTTCTTGCTGTTCTTTTTTCAATTTGCTGGAGACACTGGGTTATGGTCATTTTTTTCTGCCTTTTGATATTTGCTTATTGCTATAAATTGACCTCTGATTACTGCATTGTCTGTTTCCCAGAGGTTTTGGTAAGCAGTGTTTTCATTGTCATTTGTCTCAAGAAAATTTTTAACTTCATTTTTTATTTCTTCTAGTATTTGTCAGCTTCTAGATGTATGTTTTTTAATTCTTTTTCCTGTTATTAATTTCTAATTTTGTAGCACTGTGGTCTGAGAAAATGCTTTGTATTATTTCTATGTTTTTAATTTATTGATGCTTGCCTTGTGACCTAAAATTTTAGAGATTATTCCATCCACATTGGAGAAGAAAATATACTTGGTTTTTTGGGATGCATTAGCCTATTAATATCTATGAGGTCTGTAGGAAGCCATCCTGAGTAGATCTTAACTCTGCCACTGATAACACTTTGACATGCAGCCGCCACCCCTGTTCATCTCTGCGATTATGCCTACCTCTTAAATCAGCACCTGTAAATCAATACCTTGGGGCATGCCCCTCCCTCTCTTTTGTAAACTGATAACCTAGGGTTGGGTCCCCTGGCAGCCTGGCCTACTCCGCTGCCTATTTATAGCAGTATTCATCAAATAAATTTGGGCTTGATCAGAGATTTTTTTGTCTTGCCTCCCTCTCTCGTCCCCCTGTCCCTCTCTTAATCTGCACAGGTCCCACTCTAGAACACGTGTGAACCCGCAGGTTGGTTTCAGAGGTCAAGTTGATTTATTGTGTGGCTTAATTCTTGAGTGTCTTTGTTCAGGTTTTTTTCTCATAGTTCTATTTTTTTTTTTTTCTTGAGAGGGGTGTATTGAAGTCTCCAATTATTATAGTAGTGTTGTCTATTTCCTTTTTCAGTTTTGTTAATGTTAGTTTTATATATCTTGCAGGTCTTTTATTTGGTGCATACATATTTATTATTGTTATGTCCTCTTGTTCTACTGACCCTTAAAGCATTATGTAGTAACCTCCCTTGTCCTCTGTGGTGGTTTTTCGTGTTGAAATTCATTTTATCAGAGATTAATATCATTACTCCTGCTTTTTTTCTGGTTGCCATTTTCTTGGTATATTTTTTTTCCACCCTTTTATTTTTAGTCTTTATCTTCATCTTTCAGGTGTGTCTCTTGTAGACAGCATACTGATGAATTTTTTTTATTATCCAATCTGTTACTCTTCTTCTCTTCAGTGGTGTATTTAAACCATTCACATTCAGTGTGATTATTGAAAAGCAGGGTTTTATTGCTATCATTGTGTTATTTTTGGTGTTGTTGCTAGTTACTTTGGCCCATGCTGCTTTCTGTGGCACCTCTGCAAGAAGGATATCTCTCAGTGTTTCCTACAATGCTGGTCTTATTATTACAAACTCCCTTAGGTTCTCTTTCTCTGGGAGTATCTTGATCTCTCCTTGATATTTGATGGACAGTTTTGCTGGGCACAGTATTTTTGGTTGAATGTTGTGTTCTTTGAGTGTTTGATATATGTTCTTCCACTCTCTTCTTGCTTGAATGGTTTCTGCTGAGAAATCGGCACTTAATCTTGTCCCTTCTCCCTTATAGGTTACTATTTGTTTCTCCCTCACTGCTTTCAGAATTCTCTCTTTATCTTTAGTTCTGGCAAATTTGACTACGATATGCCCTGGTGTTTTTCTTTTGGGGTCTATTCTATATGGTGTTCTCTCAGCTTCTTGAATATATATTCATTCATTCTTCATTATGCCTGGGGAAGTTCTCTTCTAGTAATTCTTCCACAACTATTTCAGTGCCTTTACTTGCTTCTTCCTGTTCTGGGATTCCAATGATGTGCATGTTATTTCTCTCGATGGTATCCCACATTATTCTTAGGTTTTCTTCTTTTTCCTTCCTTTTTGGTTCTGCTTTTTGCTCTAATAGATCAGTGGTGACAATTCTATATTCTATTTCACTGGTTCTTTGTTCCATCTCTCTTCAACTCTGCTCATGTGTTCCTCCATCATGTTGGATTGGGGTTTATTGTTTTTCCAGTGTCACTAATGCCTCATTTGTTTTATCTGCATTGTTCTGAATTGTTTTTTTAAGCTCCTCCTGGTTTTTGCTTGCAATGTCCTGTAATTATTCAAGTTTGTCTTTCAACCATTGAAAATATTCAGTCATTGTGTCAGAAAGTTACATCAGACTTTCTGGCTTCCGGAAATCCATTGATACTCTGTCACCCTTTGGGAGTGACATCTTGCTTTGTGCTTGTATAGGGTGTGAGAAAGCTTACTTCTTTCATGGCATTGATAGGTTCTTGATCTGAAGACAAAGCTCCAGAAATCAGTGGTGCAGCTAACCCACCTGTGTTTTTCTCTGAACTTCTAACTCAAGGGAAATTTCCATTCAGAGCCTGTGAGAGCAGCCTCTTGTAACTAGGTCAGATCAAGGTGCTATAGATTAAAGGCAAGTTGATTGACTGGATGTATAGACATGGGTAGGGAGCCGAATGGGGGGCTGGGGCTGGCACAGGGGGTGGGGCAACCACTGTGGTGGTCCAGCCACTTTCAGGCACCTCACTCGGATTTCTGCTTCCGGATGTGCTCATGAGTGGGGTCCCTACTCAAATTCCAGCTGTCTTATCTCCCACTCAGTAGCTCTTGCCCAAAGTCCTTGCCCAGCAGCCCTCACCCTAGTGCCCTCACCCAGCAGTCCCCACCCCAGCAGGGCCCTGGATCCAGTGGGGCTTAAGAAAACACAGTCAAATTGCCACTGACCCACTGGTTTCCAGCCACTCTGCAGAGTCCAAGAAAACTCAGTCAAATTCCTATTGGCCAGCTTGCTCCTGGGAGGTCTCCTGGGCAGTTGGTGGGGCCCCAAAAAACTGTCAAATTCCTATTGGCCCACACGATCCTGGGAAGTCAGCAGGGCCTGAGAAAACTCAGTCAAATTCCAACAGGTCTGCTTGCTTCTAGCAGGGTTTAAGAAAACTCAGTCAATTTCCCGCTAAAAAGACTTTCTCATGGCAGGTGGGTCCCACAGCAGCTGGGCTGATGGCTTCTGCTGGGGCCCACAGCTTGTAGCTCCTAAACTAATTATTTTAATAAAAGTTCTGACTTAAATTCCTACTGTCCATGTGGCGCCTTGTCAGTCTCTATGCACCATGTCGGTCTCTCTGGATGCCTATTTCTATGCAGCTTGCTGCTCCTCCAGCTCCTCACGCTGCTTCCTCTACCACCACCATCTTGGTTTTCCAAGCTCAGCATTTCCTAAGCTCAAGGAACTTAAGAACAAATTCAAACCTCAAGTTGCAATACTTAATGATGCTTTGGGCAGAATATTAAATGATCTAGGAAGTATTAAAAGAAGATGGAAAGAGTTTAGAGTTATTGTACTAAAAGGAATTGTCAGACACAGAAGAATTTAATGAAACATATGAGCAAGAGCCTATGCTGAAGGGAGACTACAAACTTAAAAACCTATGAAGTGACTGAGCTACAGAAAGATGTAACAGAGAAAGAACACTTTTCACTGAAGCCTTGGATTAGTCAAAAGGAAGGAATGAGCCCGGGAGACTTTAAGCTTTTGAGAACATTTGATGGGCAGAATGATCTCAAAAATACTGAGACTGGGAATGGAAGATGACGAGTTCCATTTAGATACACTAGCTACTCAGGCAGACTCTGGGTCACTCAATAATGTGCTCAGCTGCTAAGAAGTTGGAGGTTCAAGCCCATCCAGAGGTGCCTCAGAAGGCAGGCCTGACAATTTACTTCTGAAAAATCAGCTACTAAAACCCTATGGATCACAGTTTGATTCTGACACAACCACAAATCTGCTGTAAGTTGGAGTCAAATCAACAACAACTACTGGTAATTGTAGTGTTTAGCATGAGGCATGAGGCAGAAATATGCAACTGTAAAGTTCCAGACCACAGTTGAATTTGAAGCAACAGGGAAAGTCCAGAGATGAGATTTGGGAACTTTGGCACTGAAAGGTGACACAGAATCCAGGAACGTGGTTGGTAGCTGTTGTTAGGTGCCAGTGAATGCATCAAGTAGAACTCATAGCAACTCCCTGAACAACAGATCTGAACCCTGTCCTAACCTGTGCCATCCTCACAATCTCTGACTCAAGCCCACTGCTGCAGTCACCATGCCAATCCACCTGGTTAAGTGTCTTCCTCTCCTCTGTCATCCCTCCACCTTTACAAGTAATGATTTTCCTCTCCAAGGACTAGCCCATTCCTAGAAACACACCCCAAAGTATGTGAGAGTAAGCTTTATCATCTTTGCCTCCAAGGAGCACTCTGCACCTTCTCCAAGACATTCTTGTTTGTTCTTTTGAAAGTCTATGGGACTCTTATCCAACATTACAACTCAAAGGCAATTAATTCTTCTGTTATCCTTATTATCTAGTTCTCTGATTCAGAGCAAGTGGTTGAAAAGTTATGGCCTGAACCAGGCACACCTTAGTCCTTGAACTGACATCATTACTCCTCAGTCATTTAGAGAGGTCCTTCATTGCAGACTTTTCCAGTGCAATATGTCTCCCCATCTATTGACTGCTGGTTATCAGTAGGTAACTAGATAGATGGATCATACAAAGATGAAATTGTTTACTTTTCTCCATCTATCATGATGATGTATATTGGTCCAGTGGTGAAAATTTTGTTTTCTTGACATTGAGATGCAATCCATATTGAAAGCTGTAGTTTCTGATATTTTGCAGTAAGTGCTTCAAGATCTCACTTTCAGCAAGCAAGGTTATGCTATTTGCATAATGGAGTTTATTGATGAGTCTTCCTCCAATCCTGGTAACACATTCCTCTGCACAGAGTTCAACTTCTTGAATAATTTGCTCAGCAAACACACTGAATGTTTATGGAAAAAGGATATAACCTTGACACATACCTTTCTTAAATTTAAACCATATAGTGTTCCCTAGTTCTGTTTGCCAAACAGCCTGTTGGTCCAGGTATAGGTTTCAAATGAGCACAATTAAGTGTTCTGGGATTCCCATTTTCTCAATGTCAGCCATAACGTGTTATGATCCACACAGTTAAATGCTTTTGCATAGCCAATAAAACAAAAATAGAGTCTTCTAGTATTCTTTGCTTTCAACCAGGATCCAGCAGCAGTGCCATGGCCTCTTCAAAATCCAGACTGAATTTCTGGCAATCCTCTATTTTCATTCTGTTCTAGCCATTTTGAATGATCTTTCGTAGCAGTATTTTGCTTGCATGGGATATTAAGGATATTGTTTGGTAATTTCCACATTTTGTTGGATCACCTTTCTTAGGAATGAGAATAAGGATCTCTTTCAGTCACTCAGCCAGTCAACTGTCTTCCAAATTTCCTAGCGCAGACTGGTGAACACATTTAGGACTGCATCTGTTAGTTGAAGCACATCAATCTACAGATTCCTGAAGGCTTATCTTTTGCCATTGCCTTCAGTGCAGCTTGAACTTCTTCCTACTTTACCATTGGCTCTTGAATATACAGTACCTCCTCAAATATTTCATTGTCAGCCAATTCTTTCTGATAAAGTGTCTCTCTGTTTTCCCTCCAAAGTCTTTTCATGCTTCTGGATCATTCGAAATTTTGCCCATAGCATCTCTTAAGTATTTCAACTTGAGGTTTGAAGTTGTTTTTCAGCTTGAGAAATGGCCAAGTGAGTTAGTTCTCTTTTCAGTCTCCAGTTCTAGTTCTCTGCATATTCTTTGCTTTGTTTTCTCAAGCTGCCCTTTGAAATCTTCTGTTCAGCTCTCTACTTCAACATCTCTTTCCTTTGTTTTGGCTTCTCAATGCTTTAGTGCAATTCAAGGTCTCTTCTGACATCCATTTTGGTTTTTTTCTTTCTTCTCTGTCTTTTTGTAGTTACCTTATTGCTCTCCTCATGGATGTTATCCTTGATGTCATCCCACAACTCATCTGTTCTTTAATCATTGGTGTTCAATGCTTCAAACTTATTCTTAAGATGATTTTTAAATTCAGATAGCAAAGACTCAAGATCATGTTTTTGTTCTCAAGGACTTGTTTTAATTTTCTTTAACCTGAATTTGAACTTGCACATGATTGATAGTGTGTTCTACAGTCAGCACTTGGCCTGGTTTCAAGTGCTGATACTGAGCTTCTCCAATGATTCCTTCAAAAGACGCAGTCATCTTGGTTCCTGTGCAGTTCTGTAAGGTCCATGTGTAAAACTGCTGTTTGTTTTTCAAAAAGGTATTTGCGATGAATAAATCATTAAGCATACAAAATTTGCACATTCTATTTTTCATTCTATTTCTGGCCTTGTTTCTGTCACCAAGTCAGTATTTTCCAACTACCATTCTTCATTGTTTCTAACTTTTGCAGGAACTTGGGAATGAGGTCACAATAGGAGCATGCAACAAGGATGTAGGTGCTGAGGGAACCCTATAGAGAGAGGAAGAGGCATCACTACAGGAAGAAGGAACCATAAGAGGGGTAGGAAGCCAGCAGAAGAGGCAGCAATAGATATCATGAGATGTAGCTAAGCACAAAGGACACTGAATGCAGAAGAAACACAGGCAACTCCAAGGGAGGAAAAAAGAAAAAGAAATGTTTTAGATTGAAGAGAAAATAGATGCAAAGGATATGAAGTAACAGACTTGGGCCAGTAACTTGCACAAGTTTGAGGAAACGGGCACAAGAAGAATGGGAGACAGAGAGGTGCTGTTGTTGTTAGGGGCTGTCATGACTCAGACCCAAAGAACAATGGCTCTGACCTCTGCCCTATCCTGTGCAATTGTCATCATCTCCAGTACACTTTAGCCCACTGTGTCAATCCATCTTGTCTTTAAGACAAATTAGTCTGGCACAGCCTCTCCAGGGAGCTCATCAGACACCAAGAAAAGTACTGGGAGGTTATCAAGTGCTCGCTGGAGCGGAGTTCTAAGCTGTCAGTCCCCGGCTCTCTGGGACCCTGGTTAAGACCTCAACATGCAAGGAGAATATGCATCAGAGGATAGGGTGGCATGCTCTTTACTAAGAAATCACAACAGGATCCTTTGTGAGCAGAGCCTCTTTATGATCAGGAAATTCACCCTGCTAAGTACACAGTCAGGACTTGTAAAGCAATCATAGTAATTAATGGCAGTGCCACTAAAGACTGCAAAAGAGCATATTCTGTTAGGAAGAAACTTGAGAATCAGCAAGGAATCCATGCCTTATCTCCAGCAGATAAACACCAAATCTTTTACTTCTTTACGAGCTTGCAACCCAGCTGTCTTTTCTTGATGCAGACATCATAAACCACCAGGCCCAAGTTCCTTATCTTAAAACTCTTCTACAGGAAAAGTCCAGGTCAGAATCCTCTCTGCTTCAGTTGCTTTACATATAAATAATAATGACAGCCAACATATTCAGAGTTTTCTCAGTTTCAGGTTTGGATATGCTCTTTGAAAGCCTCTTGTATATATGAAGCAGAAATTATAATGCCCATTGTACAGACAAGAAAATCTAGACTTGGATAGTGTGTAATTCACCCAGAGTTCCTCGGCCTCAAAAAGCTCAGAGACAACTGCACTAGATCAAATGTCCAGCCTGTATGAGCCAAATACATTCCAAACATTTGAAGATCATGTAAAATTTCCAAATGGAAGGTTTTTAAGTCATTTAATATGTTGTTGTTGTTATGTTGTTATGTGCCGTCGAGTCGCCTGCGACTCATAGCGACCCTATGTACAACAGTCCTACACTCCGCTCTGTCCTGTGCCAATCGCACTGTCTCTGACACTCCCATCCCAATTA
>NW_006400066.1:1625287-1631478 GCF_000299155.1 Elephantulus edwardii | reverse complement strand
ATCCACTTCTGAAATAGCAGGCCTCTGAAAATCCTATGTACATTTAATATATAATCATTTTTAAAAGACATTTAATGACTTTAAAATGTGCAAATAATCTCAGAATAGATAATCTTTTGCATTTAATAACTTTATTTAATGAGAACATTACTTTTAGCAAAAACATGGATTTACAGAAGAGTAACTGAGCTTAATAACCAGTTGTCTATGGACAATTCTGATTCCTGGTTGCCTCCTGTATCAGAGTACCACTGTGCTCCATGGTGTTTTCAAGGATTTATTTATTTATTTATTTTAGATCACCAGGCCTTACTTCCAACACACTTCTGAGTGGACTCAAACTTCCAACTTTTTGGCTACTAGCGAAGTGTGTTAACCATTTGTACCACTCCTGGGTTCTTGAAAAGGCTTGTTTTAATAAAATATTCCAGACACAGAAAAATCGTGGATAATGTAATGAACACCCTCTGCTCAACTAAAGACGTTTAAAAAAATTAAAAACAACACCATGTTGACTGAGTCCTGTTAACTGAGTCCTAGGTCCTTATTCCTGAGCTCTGGAGCAGAGATAACTATTAACAGAACATTGACCTTTCTCACTTGCCGGTTTCCAGACATTCACTACATATTCAGGATCTTCTTTTAGTGCAGCCAGGTGGCCTGTGGAGACTCAAGGCCAACACTAATAGTGTCCCTTCAGTGAAGACCTGCACAGAAATCACTTAACCTGGGAAACATCTTACTGTTTGATCTGGGCCTGACATTCTCAGAAAGTAAAAAGCCCCTTGGCAGTTAGGGATGATCCATGTACTTTACTGATTTTCTCACGGCTAACATCCTTTTCCCTAAGTATATAACAAGCATAAAAACAAATCTTTAAGGGCTTTCTGATTTCAGGGTCTTTTTAGTCTATTTAAAAATATTAAGCAGGAGAAATATTTACATATATAAACACTCTTCTTGTTCTAGGGAACTCTGGTAAGAAGCTGCACTGTAATCCCAAAGGCACATCATTTGAATCCACCAGATTCAAACCACGTGTGCATCCTTCTCCCAGCTCTGCAGGAGGATAGGCAGTCTCCTTCCATGATATTTACTGGCTCTGAAAAGTTTCTGGAGGGTGAGTTGTGGGTCTGTTCCAACTTGACAGGACACAACATCTTGTTTTAGACACTCTGCTATGTACTCTCATCTATGATATTTTATATAATCCCACTATGTACTACATTTATTTGGAAGCCTGAGCAGCATGCACTTCCTAAACAATATGCCTCTGGAAATTCTATGAACTTTGATAAATGTCGATGGTTGTAGAGGGACTTCAGACCTTTTTGTTCAATAGGGTCGCTATGAGTTGTGCTCAACTTGAATGCAATCAACAACATCCTTTTACAACCATGTTTGCAGATAATTCCCACCACCTTGAGCTTTAGGCTTCTCTGCTAGAAGGCATTGCTTATGTAACCTAGAGTTCTTAGAACTTCAGATTCTCTGCCTGACTGTGAGTTTTCTTTCTCACAGATGGTCTGAGGGGACAAAAGCAGTGTTCTTGGGGGTCACAGAGTAAGCTGTGGTGGAGGAAGGATGACCATCTAAGACCCCAGGGTTCCAGGTCAAAATCCAGTTTTCTATACTGAAGGTAGTTCGGCATTCAAGTTTTGTTGGTGGAGACGCTGTTATTGCTGTTAATATACATGCTACATAACGCTAAAGAGTCAAGTTGCCAGTTTAAAGACTAAGGTGCACCTGGTATTTTTCAATTGTTTCCTATGAATCTGAGCGTTGGAGAATGAATCAGGATGAAAAGGAATCGACACACTTGAACATGCTGTTGGAAAGAGTACTCACTATCCCATGGACTACCAAAAGAACAAACAAACTTTGTCCTCAAAGAAGAGTAGTAGGGTTTCTTCTTAGAGGCAAGGATGATGAAAATTCATCTTCTAAACTCTCAAGAGTAGTGAAGAACAACGACGTCAGGCTGGAGACTAAGGTGCACCTGATCCAGGCTATAGTCTTCGCAATTACGTGCTATACATCAGAGAGTTGGACAGTGAATAGGGATGATAGAAGGAGAATTGATGCCTTTGGGCTATGGTTCTGGAGAAGAGTGCTGAATATACCATGGACTGCTAGGAGAACAAACAGGTTTGTCCTGGAGAAAGTGAAGCCGGAATGCTCCTTGGAATCAAGGATTCTGAAGCTTCGTCTGACATTACTTTGGGCATGATGAAAGGAGGGACTTGTCCTTGGAGAGGGACATCATGTTTGGGAGAGTTGAGGGACAGCTCAGGAGAGGAAGACCTTCGATGAGATGGATCGATTCTGAGTGGAGTGGTGGGAATGAGTCTCATGTTTGAGACGGCAAGGTTGGCACAGGATAGAACGGCGTTTAGGGCTCTTGTATGTAGGGTCGCTATGAGTCGCAAGTGACTCGATGGCACATAACAACAACATACTTAGAGAATGTTGTCAGGTGGGGTCAGTTCTCTGAAAAGATGTCAAGATAAGAAAGGGGGAGGATCAAAGAAAGATCCTCAAGGAGACACTGATGCAGAGACTAATCAGGACGGTTGGTTTTGGGGGAGAGCTTCAGGATGGTGTAGACTGGTCAGGATGGTCAAGACTCAGACTTGTTCACTGGGTCACTACTGACGGCACCGAACAAAATCAATACAGTTCTACCATTTCCAAGACATGGGAATCATAACTGTAAAAACAGGAAACTCTTTAAACGCCAGGGAGCAAACAAATAGAAAAAGAGGACTTTCAGGATATATATATTTTCCCCAAAGGTCGGGAAAATGCACTCACTGCCCACTTCTCAAAAGTTGAGACCTTCCCAGTGACGGGTGTCTGCCTCGGCGCTGGCTGGGGCCGAGGTCCTGCTCACCTCTGGGGCCGCCATGTCAGGATCTGTTGACCACGGGCCGCCCTGTGGGGGCCGCCCAACAGTAGTCCCGCCCATCACCGTGGCCGCCCGGCGGGGTCCCGCTCACCATGGCGTCCGAGCCGTGCCCCCCTAGTGACGTGGGGAAGCGCACGTCCCGCACAGAGAGCCCGGAGATCCTGCCGTGCACCATTGCGCCCCAGCCTCGAGCCTCCTGTGCGCGTCTGCGCGCGGGGCGGCGTGAGGCTGGGGCGGGCGGGGGAGGTGCCGGGCTCGGCGCGCGAACACACACATGACGCGCCGGGCACTGTGGGCTGGCGGAGGTTCCCAGAGCGCGCCCTCTCTCGCCGCGTTTCCGGCTAGAGCGGCCCGGGCGGTACCTGCGCCGACGTGCTGCGCAGACACTCTTGGGCGCGTCTTTGTCACGCTACTACTGGTGGAGTGAAGGAATTCTCCCAGACGCGAATTTGGGCCAGACTGTATACAGAAAAATGGACAGAAACCTCAACCAAACCACAAGCATCGTCACAAAATCGGAATCTACTCCTGGCTGACCCTGCAGTGAGCTTTCAAAGGCTGTATAACTTGCATGGGAGGAGATTACCCATCTTTCTCCTGAGGAGTGACTGGTGCTCTCGAACTACCTGGGTACCATTGATTGAAACTACGCAGAAGGACCCTATGAACAACAAATCTGAGCCCTGTTCTATCCTGCACCATCCTCACATCTCTGATAGGCTTGAGCCCATTGATACACTCGCTGTATCAGTCCATCTTGTTTAAAATCTTCCTTAATTTTCCTTAAGCTCCACCTTTCCCATCATGACATCTTTTCTAAGGACTGGTGTTTCCTGATAACATGTCCAAAGTATGTGAGATGAAGTTTCACCCGGGCTTCACTTTTCCCAAGACATACGTATTTTATCTTGGCAGACCATGGCGTATCCAATATTCTTCTCCAACATCACAATTCAAAGACATCGTCTCTTCTTCTGCCACCCTTATTCGTTGTCTAACAAACTGTGGCTAACTCTGAGAAGAATAGGAATCCCAGAACACTTGATCGTGCAAAATCTATACTTGGATCAAGAGGCAGTCGTCAGAACAGAGCAAGGAAACACTGCATGGTTCAAAATTGGGAAGGGTGTACTCCACGGATGTGTCCTGTCTCCATACCTTTTCAATCTATATGCAGAACAGATTATTTGGAAGGCTGGGCTGTATGAGGAGAAATGTGGCATCAGGATTGGAGGGAAGACTCATCAGTAATCTGCGTTATGCAGATGACACAACCCTCCTTGCTGAAATTGACGAGGACCTGAGGTGCTTGCTGCAGAAAGTCATGGACTATAGTCGACAATATGGATTGAAGTTCAACATCAAGAAAATTCTCACTATTGGGCTGATTGGCAGCATAATGATGGAAGGTGAAGAGATTGTAAACAGCTTTAGTTTGCTGGGCTGAATCAACACTCTTGCCACCAGCAGCCAAGAAATTAAAAGACATATTGCATTGGGAAAGTCTGTTGTTAGAGACCTCTCCAATGTGCTAAAGAGCCATGATGTCAGTCTGGAGACTGAGGTTTGCCTGATCCAGGCCATGGTCTTTACAATCACTTGCTATGTGTTAGAGACCTGGACCATGACCGGGAATGATAAGAGAATTGATGCTTCTGAGCTGTGGTGTTGGAGAAGACTACTGAATATACCATTGACTGCTAAGAAGACGAACATACTCATTTTGGAGAGGGTTAAGCCAAGATGCTCCTTAGAGGCAACGATCCTGAAGCTGCATCTGACATACTTTGGACTTGTTGCAAGGAGGGACCAGTTCTTGGAGAGGGACATCATGCTTGGGAGGGTGGAGGGACAGCGCATGAGGGGAAGACCCTCTATGAGATGGATTGATTTAATGACTGGGGTAGTGGGGTTGGTGTGTCAGAGACAGTAAGATTGGCACATGATAGAGCAGGGTTAGGGCTGTTGCACATTGAATCGCTTTGACTCGCAGATGTCACTATGAGTTGCAGGCACATGATAACAAGACTGTGTAGGGATTAATTTAGTGTCTTGCTCAAGGCCATACAGCTAATTAATGGACAGTGTCCTGGTTTCAAGGCCTGATTTCTATCCTCTGTATTACAAGATTTCTTATTTTACAGAAATAAAAAAATGTTTAATATTTTTCATTTTTGTAGTTTATTTTATGTTTTATAGAAACAACATTGTTGTTGTTATATATGGACTTGTGACTGACCCTACAGCAGGTTTTCAGAGGTTTAAAATCACATGGGTAAAGATTGCCCATCTTTCTGCTAATGAAAAGGTCAGACCCACCAGTCATCTAGGGAAAATGATGGGCAGTCTTAGCCTAAAAAGCCTTGTAAAGCAAAGGAGGGTTGACAGTTACAGGATCCCTCAGAACTTCAGAACATGGTGCAAACTATGGACATATTTTTTCTAAAAAAAATAAAAAACTACTCAAGTTTTCACACCATTTTTGAAGTTTTGTTGACCCTTTTGCCTTGCTTTGCCAAACCTGTTCCCATCAAATTGTTTCTGACTCCATGACTTTATAGAGCAGAGGAGAACTGTCCTATTGAATTCCAAGGCTGAAATCATAGCAGAAGCAGACTCTTCCTTTACAGATAGCATCTTTCTGACATGGAGGAGCTGATGGTTCAGACTGTGGACTTACTGGTTAGCATCCTGGCACTCAACCTGAGTGCTACCTCTTCCCTGGCTAGAGGGTACCAATGCTTCATTTCAGCCCACCCTACTAAAGACTTTAAACACAGGCCTTTCACTAAGTCAGTACAAAAAGTTACTTTGTTTTAACAGTTCATTCATGTCTTTAAAAGTATACTACCACTCAGTAGTGGAAGAAATTAAAGTGGCTAAATATGAAAAAAAAAGCATTTTACTAGGTTTGCTCTTTACCTCTAAATTACAAAAGAGGGCCTTTCACTTCACCCTTATATACTCCACTAGTGTTGCCAAATTTAGTAAATAAAAACAAAGGAAGCTTGCCCAGGGGAACAGAATTTGAAATACTACAAGAACTACTTTATTATTATATACTATCTTATGTGATGTTCAGACTATCCTTATACCAAAGAGTTATCTGCTATTTCATGAAATTAAAATTTAATTGGATATTGGATATATATATATGCTATTGTTGTTGTTATGTGCCATTGAGTCGCTTGTGACTCATAGTGACCCTATGTACAAGAGCTCTAAATGCTGTTCTATCCTGTGCCAACCTAGCCATCTCAAACACACGTATTCCCACCGCTCC
>NW_006400066.1:1614082-1623182 GCF_000299155.1 Elephantulus edwardii | reverse complement strand
GTACCATGGACTGCTAAGAAAACAAACAGATTCATCCTGGAGAGGGTTAAACCGGCTGCTCCTTGGAGGCAAGGATTCTGAGACTTCGTCTGACATACTTTGGTCATGTTGTGAAGAGGGACCGGTCCTTGCAGAAGGACATCATGCTTGGGAGGGTGGAGGGCAGGCGCAGGAGGGGAAGACCCTCTGGGAGGTGGATTGATTCAGTGGCTGGGGCAATCGGGATGAGTGTGTTGGAGACAGTGAGATTGGCACAGGACAGAGTAGAGTTTAGAGCTGTTGTACATAGGGTCGCTATGAGTCGCAAGCGAGTCGACGGCACATAACAACATATCAAGATTCCAACTAGTTCAGGTAATTAGTTTCTTTCTTTATTCTATCATTTATTTATATATGTGCAGTTTGGTGACACTCATTACATTCTTCCAGCTGTGTAAATGCTTTCACTTTTCTAAATAGTTCTTCCTGTATTCATTTCCCTAAGTTTCTTTTCTAAATTTTCAAAGGGCTGTTGCCAGCTTCTTTCCATTTAGATAGATCCTAGAAGAGCATAATACTCAAAGCACACCAACAGTTTGGTATCATCTTACCATGGCAAGTATAGAAAGTTCAACAAGAAAGCAAACAACAACTGCTGAGAAAGGTGTGGAGAGAGTAGAACATTGCTGGTGGAGATATAAAATGATACAACCACTATAAGGCAGTTTGACACGTCCTTAAAAATTTAGCAAAAGAAATACCATTTGACTGAGTAATCCCACCACTAAGTATATAGCCCCAAAGAAACAAGAGTGGTAACAACACATATACATGTTGTTGTTGTTGTTATTATTATGTACCGTCAAGTCGCTTGCGACTCATAGCGACCCTGTGTACAACAGCCCTAAACTCTGCTCTGTCCTGTGCCAATTGCACTGCCTCTGACCACCCATCCCAATTATCCCAGTCACTGAATCAATTCACCTCAGAGAAGGCCTTCCCCTCCTGCGCTGTCCCTCCACCCTCCCAAGCATGATGTCCTTCTCCAAGGACCGGTCTCTCCTCACAACATGTCCAAAGTATGTTAGACGGAGCCTCAGAATCCTTGCCTCCAAGGAGCCACCCGGTTTAACCCTTTCCAGGACAAATCTGTTTTCCTAGCAGTCCATGGTACTCTCAATACTCTTCTCCAGCACCACAGCTCAAAGGTATCAATTCTCCTTCTATCCTCCTTAGTCATTGTACAACTCTCTGATGCATAACAAGTGATTGTGAAGACCATGGCCTGTATCAGATGCACCTTAGTCTCCAGAGAGACACCATTGCTCTTCAGTACTTTAAAGAGGTCCCTAACAGAGACTTTCCCATGACAATGTGCCTTTTCCTTTCCTGGCTACTGGTGTCAAGAGTGTTGACCATGGAGCCAAGCAAACTAAAGCTGTGAACAATCTCAGTCTCTTCACCATCCATCCTGATCCTGCCAATTGGCCCAGTGGTGAGAATCTTTGTCTTCTTGACATTGAGCCTCAATCCATATTGTAGGCTGCAGTCCTTGACCCTCCGCAGCAGGTGCTTCAGGTGCTCCTCAGTTTCAACAAGCAGGGTTTTGTCATCTGCATAACACAGACTGTTGATAGATCTTCCACCAATCTTGACCTCACATTTCTCCTCATAGAGCCCAGCCTCCCAGATAATCTGTTCTGCATACAGGTTGAAAAGGTATGGAGATAGGATGCATCCCTGGTGTATACCCTTCCCAATTTTGAACCATGCAGTGTTCCCGTGCTCTTCTGATGACTGCCTCCTGGTCCAAGTATAGGTTTCGCATTAGCATTATCAAGTGTTCTGGGATTCCCATTCTTCTCAGAGTCAGCCACCGTTTGTTATGATCCACACAGTCAAACGCCTTTGCATAGTCAATGAAACACAGATAGACATTCCTCTGGTATTCTCTGCTTTCAGCTAAGATCCATCTAACATCAACTACAATATCCCTAGTACCACGACCCCTTCTAAACCCAGCCTCAACTTCTGGCAGTTCTCTGCTGATGTGCTGTTTCAGTCGTTTTTGGATAATCTTCAGTAGAATCTTGCTTGAATGTGAAATCAATGATATTGTTCTATAGTTTCTACACTCTGTTGGGTCACCTTTCTTTGGGATGGGAACAGTCAGTTGGCCAAGTTCTCCAGATTTCTTGGCACCACTTGGTGAGCACGTCCAGGGCAGCATCTGTTAGCTGAAATATGTCAATTGGTATACCATCTATTGCTTGAGCCTTATTTTTTCTATTTCCTTCAAAGCAGCCTGAACTTCTTTCATCACCATAGAGTCTTGCTCAAATGTTGTTTCATTAAATCCTTCCATGTCTGCCAATTCCTTTCGATACAGTGATTCAGTATATTCTTTCCATCTTCTTTTAATACTTCCTGGATCATTTAACATTCTGCTGAAAGCATCCTTGATACTTATGTTTATTCTACCATTATTTACAGTAGCACAGAGTTGGAAATAATCTGAGTTCCCACTAATGGAGTGAATGGCTAAATAAACTATGATACAGTTTCATAATGGAGTATCTTATGCATCATTAAAAAAATCATAAAAAACCTACAAAACACAGCACATCATAAAGGAAGTAGAAGAAATAATGCTAAGTGACATAAGTCAGCCATAAAAGGACAAATATAGTACAAGACCATATTGTGGAAAGCTTTACACGCAGATGGAATCATTGGATGCTTATCAAGGATGGGACGGGAGAGAGAGGAATAAAAATTAGTAAACAGATAATTTGGGTGAAGAGAAAGGCAATATACAAGAAAGGATTGGTGTGACGCTGATTATTGTAATCAATTGTAATTAATGTTATAAAACAAAATGTGTGGGAATGATTGAAAAGTCAATATTATTGGTAAACTTTTTGAAAAGGTACATTTTTAACTAAGCTGTTTTTTGGTATTAAGAACTTACTAGGGGATATTTTTAGTAAAATAATAGAGCAAGTTTCAGAGGTTCATTTAGCCTGAATTATTGAAATTCTATTATAATTTGAAGTTCAGTTCTCCACTTCCCTTTTGATCAAGACTCTTCTGTAGAGTCTTTGGTCAAAGTAATGATAATTGGGCACCATTACATTAGAAGTCAGTTCTTCTGACCTTATAGCAAAGGAGACAGTTATTCACATACACAATTAGCCACACCTACCCCTTCCTCCCTCCTCCCTGGTTCCCCCCCTCCTCCCCCTATCACTCTAGCTGAGAGAGCTCTGGTAACCTGTGTCAAGAAGCTGCACTGCATTACTGAATGCACACAGTTTAAGGCCACCAGCTTCTCCACGGGAGAAGGATGGGCATTCTTCTCCTGTGCAATTCACTATCTCTGAAAATCCACCAGAGATACACGATACAGAGGTATCTGACTCTACGGTACACCACCACCACCACCACCACCACCACCACCACCGTTGCTCCAGCTAGATCTTATCACCCACATTCCTGTAATTCTCCTTTGCCTCTCTTCAGATGTACACTCTATATCTCCTGTCTTGAGACTCGGAAGATTCAGTCTGTTTAACTTAACTCCAATAAGATGTTCCTGTGTTTCCTGGTTTTGAAAGCCTTGCAGTCACCTTCTCAAGCAAGTTCCTACTCAACGCGCATCCTGCTTACCCTATTCCTTTTCCAGGTTTTCTGTCACGTTACCTTCCTGTACTTCTCTGGGGATATTATTGTTGCTGTCTCAAAACAACCATGTTGCTCTGGATAATCTCTGAATTCCTGCATTCTTAGGAGTTTTGGTCTGCCTTTCCTTCCTATCAGTTCTCTGATTCAGCAACCCTCCCTGTGATGTTCAGGTGCTTAAGATCACTATTTGTGTCTCTTTTATTTAGTTTCTCAAGTCTTTACTATAAGGACATGTTATGGAGCATCTAAACCACCATATTAACCAGAACTCACAACAATAAATATGAGGAAAGAAGGAAAATTATACCATTTGGAAATCTGAATTTACACAAAGGAATGACAAAGGAACTTTATGAGGGATAAATGAGGCATCAAATAATCATCAGTTCATTAAGAAGATAAACAGCAATTCTAAATATAATCCATACTTTCCTATCTATTCTGTGCCAACTATGACATATTAAAGCCCATTGTTGCAATCACTGTGTCAACCCACCCGGTTGAGGGGCTTCCTCTTTTTCACTGCCCCTCTACTTTTCCAAGCATGACGTTCTCCTCCAAGGAACAGACTCTCCTAGCAACACGCTCACAGTATATGAGATGAAGCTTCACCATCCTTGCTTCGTAGGCACACAGTGGTTACACCTTCTCTGAGACATACATACCTGTTTGTTCTTTTTTGGCAGTCCATAGAATATTCAGTATTTTCCTCCAATACCACAGTTTAAAGACATCAGTTTTTCTTCAATTTTTTATTCATTGTCTAGCTCACAGATGCATAACAAGTGGTTGAAAAGACCATGGCCTGAATCAGATACACCATTATTCCTCAAGCTAACACCACTGCTCCTCAGTAATTTGGAGAGGTCCCTGACTACAGACTTTTAAGTACAATATGTCTCCTGATCTCCTACATAATGTATTATGCTTGTCATTTCTAGCATAATACATTGTAGGACTCTGGAATTAAAAATGGCCATTATCAGCCCATTTCAGATGGATATCAATCTCTGTGATCCACGTTATTTTTGACAGCTTCTTATTTTCCTAGATTTGTAATTAGCATATTTTACATTTGATTAAACGATGCTTTCTTTTTCCTCTCATTTTGAGTTGTACCACATCAAGTGAAGGTCCTGAAAGTGCTCTAATTTGAGGAGAGCGCTCTGGCAATGTCATTGGTAGGGAGTGGCTACCCAAAGTGAGTACTAACCCAAAGGTCAAATCTCTAGTGTCTTGAATCCACCAGTGCCTAAGGAAAAAAACAGGCAATCTCCTTCCAAGCAATTTACTGTCTGGGAAACTCAATGGAAGGCCAGCTATGAGTTGGTTCCAACTGGATGGTTATGAGTAAGGAGCTGTACTTTGAGTAGATTAGTCTTTCTCATTTGTAGTTTGAGTCTCGTCTGAGGATTTCTTTGTACAGCACCATCTCAATGTTCCACTGCTATTCATAAGGGTTTTAGTGGTCAGTTCTGCCCCCTCCATCCCCTCCCTGGAATAAACCTCAACTTGTTAGTCCATCTTAGACTGAAAACTCTGCTGAAATCTGTCCACCATGGGTCACCCTGTTGGTATTTGGAACACTAGTGCCACAGCTTCCAGCATTACAGCCACCACAAGCCATCACAGTATGTCAAAATGACAGTGTGGTGGGCAGTTTCTTGGAATGTTAAAGAGATATTCACCATACAGCTCAGCAATTTTGCTCCTAGGTTTTTATCCAAGACAAATTAAAACCTAAAGACTTCTATTTCACTCCTTAAAGTATATTCATTAATGATAGCCTGAAACTGGAAAGAACTCAAGTTTCCATCCACTGGCAAAAGGATTAATCCAAACTGTAGTATAGACACATAACAGAAAATTATTCCATCATCAAAGGAACAAACTTCTGACATACACAGCATGGGAATCTCAAAAGCATTATACTGAATGAAAAAAGCTAGACACAAGTGACTTTATTCAGTATTTAATTTCTATAAAATCCTGTTGATTTTGGAGGTAGAACCAACAGACAGCTGACCACTCTGAATGTTCTCAGAAACTGTAAAGAAGAGATTGTCCATCTCTCCCTTGAAGCAGCTGATGAATTCAAACTGCCCTAAGTTGGCAGCCCAACTCCTTATCACTAGCCACCAGGGTGCTCCATAAAGTCCTAGAAAATGCAAAATTACAGAAAGCACTCTGGATGACAAGGGCAGGGATGACAGGCGGGAACTCACTTCAAAGGTGTGTACTGCAACTTATGAGAAAAATATCCTATATTGTGATGTGGTCATAGTTTCAAGATTGTAAACATCTGCTAAAACTCATTTAATTGTACATTTAAAATGGTAAATTTATATGAAATGTAAATTAGTCTCAAAAACGAATAAAAATACTGTGTGGGGCCCTCTTTCTTTTTAATAATTCTAAATGTGGACTCTGGCAAACTCAACAGGTCTTTTCACTCGTAAATTTTTAATTTTTGTTTTACATTGGTTTGCTTACAAAGTTCATATCCATTGAGTTTTACACTGTTCATCATTCACCTTGTGTTTAATATAATTATTTCCATTCATTAAGTTTTACAAAATTAATCACCATTGGACTCTACCCACCATTACCCTATCTTTTCGTGTCCCTGCTGGAACTTTCCTATTTCCTTTACTCCCTCCCTCCACCCATAAAATTATTCAACTCTGTGATTTCACCCCTACCCATCCTCACCCCTCTGCTACTACCCCTTCCCCCACTTGGGTCCCTATATATGTTTTACTAATTATCTTTGTGTTTTTACAGTAATGGCTTTATGCATCATTTGTCCTTATGAGACCAAGTTAGCTCATTCAGCATAATGCTCTTCAGTCTCTCCCAAGTTATATTTTTTTAAACTGTTGCCCCTGAGTGCTGTATAGTATTCCATTGTGTAAATGTACCACAGCTTCTTAATCCATTTTTATGTGATTGGACTTTTGAACTGTTTCCATCTTCTGGCAATTATGAATAATGCTACTATGAACACCGGTGTGCAAATCTCCATCTGTGTCTCCATTCTAATTTTCTTCGGGTATATTCCTAGTAGTGGAATAGCTGGGTCACATGGAGTTTCTATGTTCAGTTTTTTTAGGAAATGCCAAACTGCCTTCCAGAGTGGTTGTACCATTTTCCAATCCCACCAACAGTGTAAGAGTTTCCACCTCACCACATTCTTTCCAACATTCATTGCTTGCTGCCCTGCTAAACTTTACCACTGCTACTGGGGTCAGGTAGTATCTCATAGTGGTTTTGATTTGCATCTCCCTTATTGCCAGTGATTTTGTGTATTTCTTCATGTGTCTGTTGGCCATCCAAATGTCTTCCTCTGTGAAAAGCCTTTTCATGGTTTTTTTTTCTGTTTTGTAAATGAGTTATCAGTCTTTTTCTTCTGGAGACCCAGTTGTTGTTGTTGCTGTGTACTGTCAAGCAGAACCAACCCATAGTAGACCTTCTAGTGGATTTTCAGAGGCAGTTAAATGTATGGAAGGACACGGCTCATCCTTCTCATGGTGGGTTACAACTGCAAGCCTTCAGGATTGTAGCACAGTTACTTGCCACAAGGCTGCCAGTGGTACTATGTAAAAAATTTTTGGAGGCCCAAGAGTACTATGGCTGACTCTGAAAATAATAGGAATCCTAGAACACTTCATGATGCTTCTGTGAAACTATACTTGGACCAGGAGACAGTTGTCAGAACAGAGCAGGAAAACACTAAATGGTTCACAATTGGGAAGGGTGTATGCCAGGGATGTGTCCTATCTCCATACCTTTTCAATCTATATGCAGAACAGATTATTAGGAAGGCTGGACTCTATGAGGAGTAGTATGGCATTAGGATTGGAGGAAGACTCATCAACAACCTATGTTATGTAGATGACATAACCCTGCTTGCTGAAACTGAAGTGGGCCTGAAACACTGAACCTGAAACACAGAAGGTCAAGGACTGCAACCTTTAATATGGATTAAAACACAACATCAAGGGAAAAAAAGATTCACACCAGTGGACTGATTGGCAACATCATGACAGATGGTGAAGAGATTATGATTGTTAACAGCTTTAGTTTGCTGGGCTCCACAATCAACACTATTGGTAACAGTAGCCAGGAAATTAAAAGACAAGTTGCATTGGGAAAATCTGCTGTCAGGGGCCTCTCCAAAGTACTGAAGAGCAAAGATATCAGTCTGGAGACTAAGGTGCCCGTGCCTGGTTCAGGCTATAGTCTTCAGAGTTACTTGCTTTGTGTCAGAAAGCTGGGCAATGACTAGGGATGACAGAAGAATCTATGCCTTTGTGCTGTGGTGCTCGAAGAGTATTGAATATACCATGGACTGCCAGGAGAACAATTTCATTTTAGAGGAGGTGAAACCAGGCTGCTCCTTGAAGGCAAGGATTCTGAGGCTTCATCTAAAATACTCTGGGCATGTTGCAAGGAGTGAGCAGTCCTTGGAGAGGGACATCATGCTTGGAAGGGTAGAGGGTCAGCACAAGAGAGGAAGACTTTCAATGAGATGGATTGGTTCAGTAAGAAGGGTAATGAAGGTAGTTATGTCAGACACAATAAGGTTGGCACAGGATAGAGCAGGGTTCAGGGCTGTTGTACATAGGGTTGATACGATTTGCAAGCAAATTGACATCACTTAACAATAACAGTAGTTTTCCATAGACTTTTGTCTGAGATGGTATTGCAGAATAGATTTCCTCAGTCTAGATTTTCTTTTCACTCTATTGGAAAGTATTAGATGCACACAGGGATTTAATTTTTAGAAGGCTTCATTCATCGAATTTATCCTCTCTACACTGTGCATTTTTGGCTGTATTTGTCAATCCTTATACCATAGACCAGGCTTTCTAAGCTTGGTCCCAGTTTGCCTCTTACGAACTTTATACTTTTGGGCTTTCTCCCAGGTCTCTGATCCACCTTGAGTTGATTCTTACATACAGTGTGAGATGTGGATCCTGTTTGAGCTATCTGCAGGGAGTAGTCCAATTTTGTCAGCACTATTTGTTGAAGAGGTTGTCGTTTCCCCATTTGATTGGTTTTATTTCCTTATCTATCAGTTGACTATAGATAGTGAGGTCCATTTTGGGTTCTTAATTCTATTCCATTGGTCTATGTGCCTGCCACTGTACCAGAACCATACTATTTTGATTACTACCACTGTGTAGTAGGTTTTGAGATATGCCTCCCACTTCATTTTTGCTTTTCAGAAATGTTTTGCTTATTTGATGTCCCTTTCCTCTCCAAATAAACTTGACAATTTCCATTTTGATCTCCTTGAAAATGGAATGTAGTATCTGTATTGGGATTGCATTGAACAAATAAATTGAATGCTTTTGGTAGGATTGTCATTTTCACTATAATGTCTTCCTATCCATGAATCAAGTGAATCTATGGCTGTGTTTATGCGAAACCT
>NW_006400066.1:1606557-1613782 GCF_000299155.1 Elephantulus edwardii | reverse complement strand
TTCAGCTTGCTTGGCTCCACAATTAACACTCCTGGTATGAGCAGCCAGGAAAACAAAAGATGCTGGACAGTGACTAGGGATGATAGGGGAATTGATGCATTTGAACTGTGGTGCTGAGGACTATTGAATATACCATGGATTGATAGAACAAATAGACTTATCCTGGAGTGAAACCAGGCTGCTCCTTGGAGACAAGGATTCTCAAGCTCCATCTGACATATTTTGGGCATGTTGCAAGGAGGGACCAGTCCTTGGAGAGGGCCATCATGCTTGGGAGGGTGGAGGGTCAGTACAAGAAGGGAAGACCCTGGATGAGATGGATTGACTCTGATTGGGGCAATTGGGGTAGGTGTGTCAGAGACAGTAAGGTTGGCTCAGGATAGAGCAAGGTTCAGAGCTGTTGTACAGAGTCACTATGAGTGGCAAAGCAACTCAACAGCACAAAACAATAACATCCATAAACATGGAACATTTTTCCATTTATTTAGGTCTTAATAATTATTGTGTGTTGCAGAAGTGTTCTGGAGTTTTATTTGGACAAATCTATTGTCTTTAGTTAAGGCCAGTAAAGTATCTCAGTTCGTGGTTGGCTATTGTTTATGGTATTGCTTTCTTGGTTTCCTTAGGTTCTGTTGCTGTAGATGAATCCCACTGACTTTTGGTTATGATTTTGTACTCTCCCACCCTCTTAAATTGGTCCACTAGCTCTAATGGTTTTTTGTTGAGTCCATGGAGTTTTCTGTGTACACTATTCTATCATCTGCATATGTTGTTGTTGTTAAGTGCTGTCGAATCGTAGATGACTCACAGCAACACTATGAATGAAAGACCTGAACACTTGTATAACTTTTATCGTTTCTCCACGTTCATATTTTCCAGAGGTCAGCTTTTTCATAAGTTGATGCCACTCCTGCTTCCAGGTCTATTTTACTCTGGGAGCTCCACCAAACACTGTCCACCATGGGTAACCATTATTGCATTTGACACATCAGTGGCACAGTGTTTAGCATCATAGCAACCAGGAGTTACCTCTGTAGAGCAAATTGACAGACCAGTGCTGTACCTCTTAGAAGAATGTTTGACCAAAACCAATTAAAATCAGGCCTGAGGGCCACAGATTAAAATCATCCACCTTTGGCTTGGTAGCATGACTTTCTATCTACTAAGCCAACAGAGCTCTATGTTGTTGTTAAGTGCCATTGAGGCATAGATGAATCATAGCAACTCTATGAACAAAAGACTCGAACACTTGTACAACTTTCATCATCTTTGAGGACAAGTATGCCATCAGAATTGGGGGATGACTCATCAACCACCTGCGTTATGCAGATGACACAATCCTCTTTGCTGAAACTCAGAAAGACTGAAGCACTTGCTGCAGAAGGTCAAGCACTGAAACCTTCAATATGGATTGAAGCACACCACAACAAAAATAAAGATTTTCACCACTGGGCCAGTTGGCAGCTTCACGATAAATGGTGAAGAGATTTTGATTGCTAACAGCTTTAGTTTGCTTGATTCCACAATCAACAATTATCAGCAGCCAAAAACTCAAGAGACGGGCATTGGGAAAGCCTGCTGTTGGGAAAGTCTTCTGAGTTCTGAAGAGCAACTATGTCAATCTGGAGACTAAAGTGTGCCTGATCCAGGCCATGGTCTTTGCATTACGTACTATGCATCAGAAAGCTTGACAGTGACTAGGGATGATAGAAAGAGAATTGACGCCTTTGAGTTGTGGTGCTGGTGAACAGTATTGGATATATTATGGACTGCTAAGAGAACAAATAGGTTTGTCTGGGAGAGGGTGAAACCAGGGTGCTTCTTGGAGGTAAGGATTCTGACATACTTTGGACATGTTACAAGGTGGGGCCAGTCCTTGGAGAGGGACATTATTCTTGGGAGAGTGGAAGGACAGTGGAAGAGAGGAAGACCCTCGATGAGATGGATTGATTCAGTGACCAGGGTAACGGATTAGGCATATCAGAGACAAGAAGGTTGGCTCAGGACGTGGAAGGACAGTGCAAGAGAGGAAGACCCTCAATTAGATGGATTGATTCAGTGGCCAGGGTAATGGATTAGGCATTATCAGAGACAAGAAGGTTGGTTCAGGACAGAGCTGTTGCTGTAAGTCACAGGAGACTTGATGGCACATAACAAGAAAACTTGAGTTAGACAGCATGTTATGTTCTCTATACATTTAACACATTTAATTCTACATCTTGAAAAAGGAAAAAAAAATCTTCATGTTACATACTTTGACCATTTGTTAGGAGGGGCCAGTCCTTTGAAAAAAGACATCATGATTGTAAAGGCAAAGGGCCAGAGAAAGCAAGGAAGATCTTTAATAAGATGGATCAACAAAGTGAGTGTAACAATGGGGGAAAGTACATCAGGGATGATGACGATGGTGCAGAATAGCGCAAAGTTCAGATCTCTTACTCCTAGTGTCGCTATGACTTGTGGTTGACTTGATGACACCGAATAACACCAACAATGTCAACATGTTTATTCTGAGGGAGCTCTTGTGACCCAGTGCGCCCGGAGTCACATTGCCAGTCCAAAGGCATGTGATTCAAATGCATTAGTTGCTCTACACAACAAAGATGGGCAAATCTCTGCCTGTGAGACTTAGAGGTTCTGAAAATCCACTGAAGGATTAGCTGAGTCAGTTCCAACAGGTAATGAGTTGTTTGGGTGAACTAAAAAAAGAAACCGTAAATCTTATTACAAAACCCAGTAAGAATCTTTCTGATTTCTCCTTAGTACTTGACAAGAGAATGTGAGAGCAGGGACTGAATCCTTTCTGTAAATTATTTCCTTTCTTGGTTGTTATGCCTCTGTTTATCTTCACTGGTTTCCCACCTCACCAGCAGACTCCATGTTCTCTGCCTACACGCTGCTGTTTCTCTAGGTTCTGTCATTAGTTTTCTCCTCCTTTCTTTCTATATGCTTTGCCTGTCGTTGTTATGTGCCACAGAGTTGTAGACGACTCATAGCGACCCTATGAATGAAAAACCTCAACACTTATATAACTTTCATCGTTTTTCCACGTTCACAGAGCTTCTGGAGGTATGCTATTTCGGAAGTGGATTCCACTCCTGCTTCCAAGCTTGTTTTAATTGGGAAGCTCCACCAAACACATGAGGCTCAATGTCAAGAAGACAAAAATTCTCACCACCGGACCAATCGGTAGCATCAGGATTGATGGCGAAGAGATTGAGAGTGTTCACAGCTTCAGTTTGCTCGGCTCCACGGTCAACACTCTTGGTACCAGTAGCCAGGAAATCAAAAAACGTATTGCTATGGGAAAGTCTGCAGTTAGGGACCTCTCTAAAGTACTCAAGAGCAACGGTGTCTCTCTGGAGACTAAGGTGCGCCTGATACAGGCCATGGTTTTTGCAATCACCTGTTATGCATCAGAGAGTTGGACAATGACTAGGGAGGATAGAAGGAGAATTGACACCTTTGAGCTGTGGTGCTGGAGAAGAGTATTGAATGTACCATGGACTGCCAAGAAAACAAATAGATTCATCCTAGAGAGGGTTAAACCAGGCTACTCCTTGGAGGCAAGGATTCTGGGGCTTCGTCTGACATACTTTGGACATGTTGTAAGGAGAGACAGGTCTTTGGAGAGGGACATCATGCTGGGTAGAGTGGAGGGACAGCGCAGGAGGGGAAGTCCCTCTATGAGGTGGATTGATTCAGTGACTGGGGTAATCGGGATGGGTTTGTCAGAGGCAATGAGATTGGCACGGGATAGAGCAGGGTTTAGGGCTGTTGTACATAGGGTCGCTATGAGTCGCAAACGACTCGACGGCACATAACAACCACCACCACCAAACACTGTCCACCATGGGTAATTATTATCATATTTGACACATTAGTGTCACAGTATTTAGTATCACAGCAAACACAAGTTACCTCTGTACAGCAAATGGGCAGACCAGTGCTTTGCCACTTAGAAGCATGTTTGACCAAAAACAACTAAAACCAGGCCGGAGGGCCACAGATTAAAATCACCCACCTTTGGCTTAATAGCATAACTTTCTATCCACTAGGCCAACAGAGCTCTATGATACACAGCAATTCTATGAACAACAGATCTAACCCATGCCCTATCCTATGCCATCCCCACAATCTGAGACATGCTTGAGCCCATTGCTAATCACCATTACAATCCATCATATCAAAGATCGTTTCTTCTCTGACCTTCCACTTCTCTCAGCATGATGTCATTTCCTCCATTTGCTTATAGCAACAATTTTACCATCTCCTTGCTGATCTGGATGCCTTCTATTTCCTTTTCTTCTCATAATGCCCTAGCAAGTACTTCCAATACAATACTGAACAGAAATTGTGACAGTGGGCATCATTGTTTGGTTCCTGTTCACAGGTAAAATGCTTTTAGTCTTTCTCCATTGAGAATTATATTGCCTATTCATTATGTTGAGGAAATTCCCGTCTATTCCTATTTTGTTGTGGATTTTGTCAAACACATTTTCTGCATCAATTGCTGGGATGATATGGTTATTTGCATTGTTAATGTGGTGAATTACGTTTTTTCTTATGTTGAACCACACTTGCATACCTGTTAGGAACTTAACTTGGTCATAAAAATTTTTTCCATGTGCAGTGGGATTCTATTGGCTAGGATTTTTACATCTCTGTAACATGAGAGATTTTGGAGTTTTCTTTTTTGGTAATAGTTTTGCCTGATTTTGGTATTAGGGTTATTATGCTTGTTTCATTGAGAGTTTCTGGGAGTCTATACTTTTTCTATTTTTTGAAATAATTTAAGCAGGATTGGTGATAAATCTTTTGAGTATTTGGTGGAATTGAGCTGTGAAGCTATCTAATCTAGGACTTTTTTGTGGGAGAATCTTTTTATGTCCTCCTTTGTTTCTTCTTTGTGATGGGTTTGTTCAAGTGTTCTCCATCTGTCCCTGTCAATTCGGGTAGGTCATAGGTTTCAAAGAATTTTCCCTTTCCTCTAGGTTTTCAAATTTATCAGAGTTTAGCCTTTCATAATATTCCAATTATATTTTCCTTTGGTTCTGTTGCGATGTCACCTGTATTATTCCGTAAGTTTTCATGTGTTTTTTTTTAAGTTTGCCAGTGCTTTGTCAATTTTACTGACATTCTGAAAATTCCGCTCCGGATTTTGTTGACAGTTTCAATTGTTTTCTCTCTCCCTGATTTCAGCTCTTGTTCTTGTATTTTCTACTAGAAGATGTAGGGTTAGATTGTTTTCTATTTGATGAAGTTGAGTTAAATAATTAATTTTGCTTACTTCATTTTTTATGTGTTTGCCTTTTGCTATGACCTGCCCCAAGTACTGACTTAGCTGCATCCTAGACAATTTGAAATGTTGTATTTTCATTATCACTTGTTTTGAGAAATTGATTTCATTCTTTGTTTCTTCTACAAGCCAATTAATTGTGTTCTAGCAGGGTGTTATTTAGCTTCCACATGGTGATTTTGTAAGTTTTATTCCCTCGTGGTTATTTCTTGATGGACCAGATAGTTTTACAAGTGAATTTTATCAAACATTTGGAAAAGAACTGTCACCAATTCTACATAAACTATTTCAGAAAATAGAAATCAAAGATTGCATTCTCCCACCCCCATTCTAGGAATCAAACATATCCTTGACACCAAAGTCAGGTAAAGACACCACCAAAAGAGCAAATTATAGGCCAATATCTCTCATGACCATAGATACAAAAATACTGAATAAAATCCTGGCTAACAGCATCTAACAGTATATAAAAAAAAATAATTCACCATGATCAAGTGGGATTCATAACAGGTATGCAAGGATGGTTGAACATAAGAAAAACAATCAGTGTAATTCATCACATTAACAAAGCAAAGAACAAGAACCACATGATTGTATCAATTGATGCAGAAAAGGCCTTTGACAAACTCCAACACCCTTTCCTGATTAAAACACTCTGCAAAATAGGAATAGAGGGGAATTTCTTCCACACTGTAAAAAGTAGATATGTAGATAAAAAGTAAAACCAAGAGCTTACACCATTTACAATGAAGAGAGATTAAAGGCATTCCTTTTGAGAACAGAAACTAGGCAATGATGCCCATTATCAACTCTCCTACTCAACACTGTATTGGAAGTCTTAGTGATAGCAATAAGCAAGAAAAGGAACTAAGAGGCAACCAAATTGGTAAAGAGGAGGTAAAATTATCTCTATACCCAGAAGATATGATAGTATACCTAGAAAACTCTAAAGTCACGGTGAGAAAACTACTGGACAGTTTACCAATTCAGCAAAGTGGCAAGATACAAGATCAATATATAAAAATCAGTTGTATTTCTTGACAGTGACAGTATTTCTTGAAAGAGAATACCGAAATGGAGCTAAGAAAAACAATACTCATCACAGTAGCTAACCACTAGATTAAGCAACTATTCAAAGAAAATTATGAAATACTACAAGAAACAAAGAGAGACCTGGAGAAAGGGAAGATTATATCTTGCTCTTGGATAAGAAGACTCAATATTGTGAAACTGACAATTCTACCAAAGGCAATCTACAAGTTCAATGCAATCCCAATACAAATAACTAATTCCATTCTTCAACAAGATAAAGGCAATTTCTAATTTCATCTGGAATAGAAAGAGACCTGGAATAAGCAAAGCACTCCTTAAAAAGAGAAACAAGGTAGGAGGTATCTCACTCCCTGATCTCAAAGCCTGCTTACACAGCTGTGGTGGTCAATACTGACAGGTCCTGGTACAGTGACAGCCACAGAGATCAATGGAATAGAATTGAGAACCCAGAAATCAGCTCATCTACCTATGGTGAACTGATTTTTTACAAGGAGATGAAACAACAGCCATTTTAACCAATTGGAAATCTATCTGCAGAAAACTCAAGCAATACCCATACCTCACACCATGCACAAAACCCAACTCAAAGTGGATCAAGGACCTAGGAGTAAAACCAAGGACTATAAAATTCATCAGAGAAAAGCTGGAAGAACTCTAGAAGCTCTAATTTACAACACAAACAGTCTTCAAAGCATCCTGAAAAAGCTACATCCAGAAGAGAATAAAATAGATTAATGGAATCTTCTAAGAACCAAATTCCTATGCACATCAAAAAACTCCAGCAGGGTAAAAATGAAAGCCACAAACTAGAGGCATATTGCAGGTACAGAGGAAAAGCCGTCGAAGGAAAACATAATCTACACAGGAGTTCTA
>NW_006400066.1:1588968-1603403 GCF_000299155.1 Elephantulus edwardii | reverse complement strand
GACGGCACATAACAACAACAACAACATCAATAACAAGTCTGATAATGTACTTACATCTAGAATTTACAGAGTATTTCAGCACCTCAACAAGATAAAAGTTAAAAACCCAATTACAAAATGGGCACAGGATATGAACAGACACTTCACCAGGAAGACATTCAGATAGCAAAGAAACACATGAAGAAATGATCAAAATCTCTAGCTCTGAGATGCAAATCAAAACATCTATCTCATCCTTCCCCAGTAACAGCAAAGTTCAACAGAGCAGCAAACAACAAACACTGGCAAGGTTGTGGAGAAATTGGAACTCTTAATCACTATTGGTGGGAATGCAAAATGGTGTAACCACTATGGGAGGCAGGATGGTGCTTTCTCAAAAAGTTGGAAATAGAAATACCATTTGACCCAGCAATTGCACTACTAGGAATATACCCTAAAGAAACTAGAACTGCCACCCAGATATATGCACACACGTTTATTGCTGTTGTTCACAGTAGCAAGATATGGAAGCAACCCAAGTGCCTATCAACAAACGGATAGAGAAGCTGTGGCATATTCACAATGGAATACTATGCAGCACTGAAAAACAAGGAACACATAAAATATATAAAATGGGTCGTCCTGGAGGACAATTATGCTTAGTGAAATATCTTAGTTGCAAAAGGACAAATACTGCATAATGCCACTATTATAAAACAAAAGTGACACTGGGGGTTGGAGAAAACGAAGAAAAGAGGGGGTTAGATAATGAACACTGCATTGGAACAGATGAGGAAAATAAGTGTTTAAGAGGAATATGTGATTAGGTATTATTTGCACAACAGTCCAAAATAAGAGGTGCATAGCAAAGTGGACTGGGGTATGGGTGGGGTGTAGGGAAGAAAATGTGCAACAATGAATAAATGGAAATCGAAGTTTTCTGAAAACGTTCATTAAAATCACAAAAAAAATATAAAAAAGAAAAAATTCTGAAGTAATGGCTACATGAGAACTATAAAAAGATTTATACAAAACCGTAACATTTTCAGTACAGTTGTAACACAATATTCTATTAATTGTAAAATGCTCCAAAGCCAAAAAACATCAGATCTTGAGAATATCTAAAATCTCAACGTAAAAACTGAAATCTTAATAGTTTTCAAATTAAAATTTTTTTAAAAAAAGCAAAATACCAACTATATTCATTGCCAGTAAGTTGATCCTGACACAAAGTAGAACAGTACTGTACCATAGTATTTCTAATGAAGTGGCTTTTCTTTCTCCCATGGAATGGCTAATGGGTTTTTAACCACCAACTATGAAGTTAGCAGGCCATCATTTAAATCACTATGAGACCAGGACTCCTTTTCATGAACTTTAACAATATTTATTTTATTTCACATCTATAATCAATAATTGAGTTGTTTCAACCACTAAGACGACATTCTGATTTTCTAAATGGGAGAAACTGATTTTAAGGAAGTAAACGCAACTAGGACACCTTTTGTATTTGTAAATTAATACTCTGGTGGTTTAGTGGAAAGGAGTTGTGTTGCCAACCCAAAGGAACACGGTTCAAATACACCAGCTGTTCTACTGGAGAAAGATGGACGATCTCCTATGTAATTCACTGCCTTTAAAAATCTACTTGAGGGTCAGTTAAGGGTTGGTTCTAACTTGACAGCACACAACCACTGTTTCTCATTTCTCTACAATGGTTCCTTCCGTTAGCAAAGTGGGAATGTGGTCACCAGCTGCCGTGGGATGGTATCCTTAGAGCTGGGTAGGCAGACAAGAGGAAAGACTCTTGTTCCGACTCTACAGATAACAGATGTGGAGAATTTTATTAACAAACATAAGCAGGATGGGAGGACCAATTTGAAAGATATTTCTTACCAAATTATAAGTATTATGCAACTCCAATCAAAATGTCATCTGAAAGTTTTAGAAAATATACTCTAAACATGATAGGAAGCTTTGGTAATCTAGTGACAAAAAGCTATACTGCAATCTCAAAGGCACATGATTCGAGGACACCAGCTGCTCCACAGAAGAATGGGCAATCTCCTCCCATGCAATTAATTGCCTCAGAAAACCCACTGGAGGGTTGGCTATGGGTCAGTTCTGACTCGATGGCACACCACCACCACTAAACATCAAGTTTTCTAGAACATCAAATCTAAAACAAATATAATAGTAAAGAGACCTGGTCCCATTAGTGATTGAAATAGATAATAATGAAAGAACCAGTGTTAAGTTTAAGGAAGAGATGATAAGTTGGACAAAACACCTAGAGGTAGAAAGGCACTTAATAGAAAGGAAGACACCCACACCTATAAAGTGTACTGGGGAAAATTAACTACATGGGGAAAAATATCATGCTAGTTCCTTACATACACAAATAACTTCCAAATGGACTGAAATGTAAAACAGAAAAATACCAAAAGAGATCTGATAACACAGAAATATACAACTTAAATGTAAAAAAAAATTACATACAAAATTAAAGGACAAATCAAAATCGCAGAAAGTATTCCTAAAACTGAAGAACTATTATAATGTATAAAAACAATTAATGGTTATTAAGTATCTGCACTGATTAAATATAACAATTTCTAGTAACAATTTTAGGTGATTTAATAAATTTTAGACAGTATTTGTAAGTTATAAATATTCATAAATTAAATACAGAAAACAGCAAATTATTTTCACAGACTATTGATAATACAGTATTAAGTAATTATATTATCATATTTAGGAAAAAATGTGAAGCGCATGCACACACATAACACAATTAAGGCCCATACATTTTTTTTTTTAGGCCCATACATTTTTTTAAAAATAAATGTTAAATGTTAAAAGTGGTTCTTCTACCACAAATCCTTCACTAAGAATATCTATGAACAACCTGACTCAAATCACTTAGATTTCTCTATATAATACATTAACTGTAGGTGTTGGTATGACTCAAAAAGAAAATTAGTCTAAACACGTCAGTTACTTGACATGGAAAATGAACCACATAAAATGAGTTGTATAATGCTGTCATTTTAATAAAGAACTCTGCTCAGGAGCGCTAAGTAAGTGGACATTTTTATAAATGAAAAACCAAGGATATACTTTTGATTAACACCAATTTTTAAGACTCTGGTGAGAAATAATATTAAAAAAGATAAGTGCATTCAATGAGAATTTTTATTTCAATTATCCACAAACAATATTATAATACTTTATAAAAATATTAAGTTTTAGGCTACTACTGTTCTTTTAAAAAAGTGATTGTGCTAGAAGGTTGTTTTTGTCAACTTCCATTTTTGGTAAGAATTAGTTAAGTTGCACATTAAGAAAGTGAAGATGAAAAGCTGTTCAAAACAATCCTGAAATGTACAAAGTTGTTTATTTTTCTTGGCAATTAAAAAATACTTATCATTTAAATTCAATAAACATTAAGTTAGTGTTTTATTCTTTATGACACAATTGTTATTATAAGGAACTGTGCCTTTCATTTAAAACCTAATGAAGACCATTGACTTTTCATGGCTTATTTTTCTTAACAGCATTAGTACACAAACATAATTATGTTACTCTTTTTAAAATATTTAGAAAAAATGCAGTATCAAGTCACATAAAGCCCTTTAGAAAATGTAACGTCCCAGGTTATAGATGTTACTAGTAAAACAGTGATGGCACACTTAGTAGGGTTCTCACAGCAAAGATTCAATACTAAGCAGGTTATGTAAACTGAAGAAACAACCAGAGATTTTAGTACCAGAACTTTAGCCAATTTGATTGAAATTCATTTGTCACAATTAAAATGGTTCTAGTGTCAACACAGATATCACAGAATTTTTAATGATTAAATCAGGTTAAGTGACAGTAAATAGTTGCTATTTAGGGGTTATTCCTTGGGGGAAAACATGATGCTTGGAAGGGTGGGGAGTCAGTGAAGAAGAGGAAGATCCTTAACCAGGTGGATTGACATGGTGACTGCTGCAATGGGATCTTGTGTGTCAAGGAAGTGTGAGGATGGCGTAGGATAGGACAGGGTTCAGATCTGTTGTTCAGAGGGCTGATATGAGTTGTATTGGACTCGATGGCACTTACCAACAACAACACTGGTAGATAAAATCTTACATTTCTAAAATATAAGTGCCTGATATAACTGCTTCATTTAAAGTGTGATGACAAAATAGAGCATTTTAAAACATAAATACCAAACATCAGTTATTCAGTGTTTATCACTTAAGACACCAGTAATGCTACTGCTCAAATTTGTATTTAGAATTTCTTTCCAAGTTAATCATAAAAGCTTGTCTTCATATTTCATTTCTTCACTGGAAGTGGGCAGAAACAATTCCTCTTCTAACCACCATTATTTTGAATAAGTTTTCTCTCCAAATCAACTATATTCTAAAAGGGAAAAAAGTAGCCACCAGTAAGTCTATTTAAAAAGTGAATGGAGATTCAAACAGGAATTTGACAATTAAAGAGTTCTAAAAATACTTTTGCATAAAAGTTCCAACACTGTAGTTATGGAAAACATCACCATTTTGAGAATGTATATTCAGTGTTAGGAAAAAGGAGTTGTATAGTTACACCCTGGAACTCTTTCCATCTTAGAATGGAAGTGAGGAGCTCTGCATGCCAGCAAAGCCACTCTGTTACTCTAGGACATCAGCATTAAACATTCCATTTCCTCCTTCTACCTGCAAAACATTCACATTTTCTCTTCTATTTCTTTTAAATACATTTTCTTCTCTGTTAGTATATATTCAGTAACAGCAAAAGTGCATTCAAGTCCCTGATCTACTGTCATCTTGTATCTGTGGCACACGCCACCCTAAGTCCTTGTCAACACCACCTCACAGCACCAAGTCTTAAGTGTTTGGCCTTAGTTTTCATGCTATCCAATAATTAAGCATTTTCCCTTGTAGTGTACAGTACAATTTCAATTATACATTGATTATTATCTGTCTTAATCAATGCAATCTTATACAAGATCAACTCACATTTTAGTTACCTTCATTATTCTAAATTTAGCTATTCAGAAAATATGAAAGTGAAAAAGGTCTTAATCTATTACCCAGGTCCATGAATATGTGTATTAACATAATGCAATATACTTTCAAATGCCATCACTGTGATCCGATACTTAATCAAGTTTTAGATGCTGTTTATATTCCTCTTCGCTTCCATAAAAGTTGGCCCATTTATTTGCATGCGAAAGGAGGCATTTATTAAACCAGCATATTAACTGCTCACCTTAGAAAAAATCTTTGAGAATAATGAATGCCAAGACATTTTAAACACTGGAATGGACTTTGTTGGTCCCGTGAAATATCTTACTTTTAGGATTTCTTATGGTAAAATTTTCTATCTCCTAATTTCTGTCAATGATGATAATTAACAATTTTGAGTTTATGGATATATAATGTATAAATGGTAGCCTGGTTCTTCATTGTCATACTACCATTCACAACATCATCAATACCTCAGCTAGACTTTCTTTGGACCCTGAAGTAAGTTGGAAAATTCATCACTGGTACTTCAGAGTTTAACACTTGGGGGGGGAGGGGAAAGTGGTTTTGTGCAACCAGGTCTGGAATTCCAGTTTACCATTAAAAAACATGCAGAGTAAAGAAGATCTCTTCTTTTGATTCCTATATATATGTGAGGAACTCTACACAGGTTCTTTCCATTTTGGCAGATTTGATACGGAAGAGACTTCTTATAAATTTTCTCCCGGCTGGTACTGTGGCTCTGTAGCAGTGAAGTAGTCTTCCAGAAAGGACTGAATATATTCAAATGTTGGTCTTTCATCAGGATCCTTTTTCCAACAAAGGTTCATCAAATCATGGAGGGACTCTGGACAGCCCTGGGGACAAGGCATCCTGTATCCTCGCTCCACCTGTTCCAGTACTTCACGGTTCACCATACCTAACATACAAGATGCAAACATTAGGAAACAGTGACCCCAACTATCACAAGGAAAAATGGAACACACCTCCTAGTCATCAAGTGACTCAAAGTTTAGGGAAATGATTCAACAAAGCAACAAAATACTTTAAAAGATAAAGTCTATCAAGAAAGACAAAATGCTAATTTGTGATTCAAGATGTCTTGTTTGATTGCGTGTGAATGAACTTTCAAGAAGGAATTCAGAAGAGTTCTACTCTTGGTTTTGCCAAACACACTAACTACACAGCTGTCGTAACACTTTCCTGAAAAAGTTCACTACTTGCACTCCTCTGTGATTGTCTCCATCTCATCACTCTTAGCAGCACCTCAACCCTATTGTTTTCACAGACTATTGTAGTTAAGCTGCCAACCCCACGGCACTGGAAGGTTCAAATCCACCAGCTGCTCCTAGGGAGAAAGATGGGCAATTTTTTTTTGGTGATTGACAGCCTCCGACAAATCACTGAAGGTCAGGTTTGAGTTGGTTTCAACTCCAAGGCATACAGCAACATGCTGTGTATCATGGAGCCCTCGTCCCCACACATCTCCCACACGAACATCCTGCCTGTCAAATCACGCCAACTTCCCTATCTTAATCTCCTATAATCCTAATCCAACCATCAATGACTTTTTCACAGACTATGATTCTTTCAAGCCACAGTAATCATGTTATATCATTACTTCTTTTTTTAATTATATGATGTTCTGGGAAATACATCTTTGTTAATAAAAGGAAACCACAAGATGATTACTTTAGACCTAATACCTACAATTTTCATTACAGGCGAAATCCAGTATATTTTACAAACCACAGAAATAGAAAGAAATGTTGTCAAGGGAAAAGCAAAAGGAAATAATGAATATTACAAAAGGAATTCCTGTAACTGAGATTTTTTTTTCTGGTCATTCTGATTATAGCCTGTAGCATGCTGTGATGTTAACCAAGAAGCCACAGATTTCTAGCAGTTCTATTCACTAGTTCCATAAGAGAAAGACAGGCAATCTCTTCCCATTAGGATTTATAATCTCTGAAACCAAATGGGAAATCACTATAAGTTAGGACTGACTCAATGGAAGAGTCTGAAGTTGTTTTTGATGATTTTGTTCGTCTTTTTAATATGGTTTCCTATTATTTTAACAGTTTCAGCTTGCTCAGCTCCACAGTCAACACTCTTGACACCAGCAGTCAGGAAATCAAAAGATGAACTGTACTGGAAAATGTGCTGTCAGAGACCTCTCCAGTGTGCTAAGAAGCAACAATGTCAGGATAGAGACTAAAGTAAGCCTGATCCAGGCCATGGTCTTCACAATTACTTGCTATGCATCAGAGAGCTGGTCAATGACTAAGGATGACAGAAGAAGAATCGATGCCTGACTTGTGGTGCATGGATCACATAAAAAACCAAATAGGTCTGTCTTGGAGAGGGTGAAACAAAGTTTCTCCTTGGAGGCTAGGATCTTGAAGCTCCATCTCACACACTTTGGGCATGTGGTGAGGAGGGACCATCCCTGAAGAAGGACATCTTGCTCGGAAGGGTGGAGGGACAGCACAGGAGAGGCAAATCTCAGATGAGTAACTGGGGCAATGCAGGTAGGTGTATAGTAACTAGGGTAATTGGGAATAAGCGAGTCAGAGTCAGTGAGACTGGCTCAGGACAAGGCAGACTTCAGAGCTATTGTACATAGGATCACTGTGCGTCTCAGGCAACTCAACGGCACATAACAAGAAAAACATTTATTCATCTAGATAAGCCTATATCATACCCCCCAAAAGAAATTTAATTACCAAAATTTGCCCTTTTAGATAATAAGAAATATTCATTTCATCCCAATTGTTATAAAATCAAAATATGTGAGAAATGTGCTGGTAGAAGTATTCTTGATCTTCAGGATGAGAACATGCCCAAAGCATGTGAGGCAAATCTTCACTATCGTGACTTCTTAATGGTGCTTCAGTTACACTATTTTCAAGACCAACTTGTTGTTCTGTTGGCAGTACACAAGACGGTCACTATTCTTCACCAACACTGGAAGTACTGTATTTAAAATGCCTTCAGGAGACAGCAGCAATACACATGGTGTCAATCTCCTGGATTTGGCACATTTCAGAGACAGTAACCTTCCAGGTTGTTATACATGCTAAAGCAGTTGTCTCACAGATTTGGTCTAATTCTTATAGCTGCTTGAATACTATCACTTCCTAACAGTCAAAACAGAGAGTATCCTCATGGTTATAAATTCATAATTAAACAATATTACTGTTATTTTTTTCCTTCAGTCATGTTTAGTGGAGCAGAGAGAGTTGGACTTAATGATCTTATTTTTCAAAGCAAGAATAATAAGCTAAGGGCAAAGGAGAGGTCTACTCTAACAAATGGAATCGCTGTGAGTCCAAACCCACTGTAGGGCACCTAACAGCAAGGATAATGGTAAATGCAAGGACTGATCACACTGCTTGATCACAGTGTGTAAAGTGTTTAAGGAATGGTGGGTTTCATGACAGGGATAAGGGGTGTAAAACCATGGAAGAAATCAATGAACTGAAAATCCTGGAGCATCAATCAACTACTGGGGATAAGGAAGAGCAAGTTAGCTAGAAGTAGTGGTCAGAGTAGATATATAAACACTACACTGAAGGAGTTGTAACTTTGGTGATATGAAATCTTAAGATAAGAACATGAAAACTGTTTACGGTAAGCTGGAAGAAAAGATCAATTACTGAAGAAGAATTATTATGTTTTAAGCAGCAGAGTAATGGAAAAATAAAAATTTATAATAAAATTCTGGCCATTAATTAATAAGATAGGAGTAACAATGGACAGTGATGGTACGTTATTAGTGAGAACTTGAAAGTTCAGTTCAGTGTTGTTGTTGTGCCATCAAGTCGCTTGCCACTCATATCGACCCTATGTACAACAGCCCTAAACTCTGTTCTGTCCTGTGTCAATCTCATTGTCTCCGACACACGCATCCCTAATACCCCAGTCAGTGAATCAATCCACCTCCTAGAGGGCATTCCCCTCCTGCGCCTGCCCTCCACTCTCCCAAGCATTATGTCCTTCTCCAAGGACCAGTCTCTCCTTACAACATGCCCAAAGTATGTCAGACGAAGCCTCAGAATTCTTGCCTCCAAGGAGCAGCCTGGTTTAACCCTCTCCTGGATGAATCTGTTTGTTTTCTTTGCAGTCCATGGTACCCTCCGCACTCTTCTCCAACATTAAAGCTCAAAGGCATCAATTCTCCTTCTATCCTCCCTGGTCATTGTCTAACTCTCTGACGCATAACAAGTGATAACAAAGACCATGGCCTGTATCAGATGCCCCTTAGTCTCCAGAGAGACACCGTTGCTCTTCAGTACTTTGGAGAGGTCCCTCACAGCAGACTTTCCCATTGTAATATGTCTTTTAATTTCCTGGTTGCTGGTGCCAAGAGTGTTGATTGTGGAGCCAAGCAGATTAAAGCTGTGAACAATCTCAATCTCTTCACCATCCATCCTGATGCTGCCAATTGGCCCAGTGGTGAGAATTTTTGTCTTCTTGACATTGAGCCTCAATCCATATGCAGTCCTTGACCCTCTGCAACAAGCGCTTCAGGTCCTCCTCAGTTTCAGCACTCAGGGCTGTTTCATCTTCATAATGCAGACTGATAGATCTTCCATCAATCCTGATGCTGAATTTCTCCTCATAGAGTTCAGCACAAACCTCAAGTTGCTATAATCAAGGATGCTTTAAGCAGAATATTAAATGATCCAGGAAGTATTAAAAGAAGATGGAAAGAATACACTGAGTCACTGTATCGAAAGGAATTGGCAGACACAGAAGAATTTAATGAAACAACATATGAGCAAGAGCCTATGGTGATGAAGGAAGAAGTTCAAGCTGCTTTGAAGGAAATTGCAAAAAATAAGGCCCCAGGAATAGATGGTATACCAATTGACATATTTCAGCTAACAGATGCTGCCCTGGATGTGCTCACCAAGTTGTGCCAAGAAATCTGGAGAACAGCCACTTGGCCAACAGACTGGAAGAGATCTATATTTGTTCCCATTCCAAAGAAAGGTGACCCAACAGAGTGTGGAAACTATAGAACAATATCGTTGATGTCACATGCAAGCAAGATTCTGCTGAAGATTATCCAAAAACGACTGGAACAGCACATCAGCAGAAAACTGCCAGAAGTCCAGGTTGGGTTTAGAAGGAGTTGTGATACCAGGGATATTGTAGCTAATGTTAGATGGATCTTGGCTGAAAGCAGAGAGGAATGTCTATCTGTGCTTCATTGATTATGCAAAGGCGTTTGACTGTGTGGACCATAACAAACTGTGGATGACTCTAAGAAGAATGGGAATCCCAGAACACTTGATTGTGCCAATGCGAAACCTATACTTGAACCAAGAGGTAGTCGTCAGAACAGAGCAGGGAAATATTGCATGGTTCAAAATTGGGAAGGGTGTATTCCAGGGATGTGTCCTGTCTACATATCTTTTCAGCCTATATGCAGAACAGTTCAGTTCAATATATAACATAAAACTAAAAGAAGGAGTTGGGTGATAAAACTTAATGGCTATGGTGTGAAGGCTTTATTGATCAAAATGGTTATCGTAGCCACTGAGTTTGATCGTGCCGCAAGGATGGGCAAGATCATGCAAACAGGGTCCATTAGTCTATCCACAAGGGGACTGTCTAGTCTTGTCATCCTACCAGGTATAAACAGAGAGGTTTTAATAGCAGGAATTAGGAATCTCAACACCAACAAGGAAGATAAAGATGCTTCCTTAGGTGCCAAATATTTCTGGGCTCACAGTAGCAGCCATAGCAGGCACAGCAGAGAACCGGAGACTCAACTGATGTGAGGCAGAAATGACCTTGGGACTGCTGTCCCACAGAACTAGAGTGTAAGGCCTTCACCCAAGCTTATTGGAGAACTGAGAGAAGACATCATAATGGTAGGACTAAGGGAACTTGGTAAACTGACTTAAGCTTTGAGGTTGAATGTAAAAGGGTGTGCAAACACAAGAAAATGACTGGACTGAGGAACTGTATCCTGCTGCCAACCAAACCTAAGCCTATTAATTACCCCAATAAACCCCATACTATGAGTATGGTTCTGTGAAATCTGTATAGTGACTGCAAAGGATTTTGGATCCAGAAGAGTGTAAGACAGTTGTCAGAATCAGTAGAAGTAGGTGCAGACATATGGAAGACCATGTCTGACTTAACAGGAATTTATTTTGTACTGTGGATATTGTTGATGGGGACAGTTCCCCTTTATGGATTTAGCCGAGGTCAGACCTGGCCAAGCAGCCCACATTCACTACAGTGACCTTTAGCTTTAACACTGGATGTATTCAGGGAGGAAGGATAAGTTAAATAATATGCAAAACTACAAATTTAATATAATAGTCTTAGGGTTTATACGATTTCCTTAACTATTAGGAATAACAAAATAAGGCCAGGGGTTGACTGTAGAACAATCTGTCAAGTGTTCAAGTACAAGTTCAAATTAAAAGTAAAAAAAATTAAAACTACAAGTACCAAAATACAACTTTGAGTCTATTCCAACAAAATTTAAAATCTCGAGCATAGATTTGACACATTCAACACTAAGGACAGAAGACCAGATGAGTTATGGGATAACATCAAAGACATCATCCACCAAGAAAGCAAAAAGTTATTACGAAGACAGGAGAAAGAAAAGACCAAAATGGATGTCAGAAGAGAGTCTGAACTACAAGAAGTCAAAACAAAAGAAAAAGAAATATTGTGGTAAAGAGCTGAAAAGATTTCAAAAGGCAGCTTAAGAAGACAAAGCAATATTAACAGAATGTACGAACAGCTGGCATTGGAAAACAAAAAGGGAAGAACTCACCTGGTACATTTCAAGCTGGAAAAACTGAGAAAAAAAATTCACATGAAGGATTCCACATGAAAAATACTGAGTGATGCAGGACAATGGAAGGAATATACAAAGTCACTAAACCAAAAAGAATTTGTCAATATTGACCCATTTTAGGAAGCAGCATATGATCAAGAACCAATGGTAAAAAAGGAAGAAATTCAAGCTGCACGGAAGGCACTGGCAAGAACTGATGGGATACCAACTGAAGTCCATAGATGCAGCTATGGATGTGCTGATGTCAAGAAATGTGGAAGAGATTCCGATCTGTTTTCATTCTAAATAAGGTGATCCAGCAGAATGTGGAAATGATGAAACAATAACCATTAATACCACATTAATCAGGAGGGTCATTCTTCTGGGAAAGGTAGTGGGTCTATGAAGAAGGAAGACCTTGTTGGAGATGGGTGAGGATGGTGCAGAGGCAAGGTTCTGATCTCATGCTCACGGGGAGGCCGTGAATTGTAGTCAACTAGACAGCAACTAACAACATTAGGAAAAAAGTTTAAGAAAAATCAAAATAAGACTCTTCAATTGCCAGAGAATTTCAAGTGAGTTAAAAGGTACTCACTGATAGATGCTAAATAAAGTTTCTGAGAAGGAAATATGTTGAAATTTTTTTCCTACTAGTGACTAATAATGGGTGCTCTGTGCAACAATGAATGAATGGAAATCCAAAGTCTCTGTAAACTTCAATGAAAATCAAGGGTTTTTTTAAAGAAAAAGAGTAAGAGAGCTCTGGTGACCTAGCAGCAAGAAGCTGAGCTGCAATCTTGAAGACACGCATTTTGAGGCCACCAGTTGCTCTCCAGGATGGGTAACCTCCTCCCATGTGATTAAGGGCCTCTGATCAGAAGGTCAGTTATGGGTTGGTTTCTACTCAATGGTACACAGTAACAATAATGACGAATAAATTCCCAATGATTTTTAAATATACTTTGTTAGAACACACAAAATGAGGAAAGGCCCTCTCAAACAAAAACAGTCTACTGAGAAAAAGAAGGGAAACAGATGTTGACAAAACATACCATTTTAAAAAAGGCTGAGATGCACCCGGCACAAATCACAGTATTTTCAATTGCCTTCTATGTGTGTGAAGGCTGAACAAGGATCAAGGAAGACCAAAAAACTGATACCTTAAGGTTGTAGTGTTGGTGAAAAATACTTATTATACCAGACTGCCAAAAGAACAAACAACTTGATCTTGGAAGTACAACCAGAGTGGCTACTCCTTAGATGTAAGGATAATGAGACTTATGACCCGTATTTTCTGGCATGTTATTGGGGGGCCAGACCCTGGAGGAGGATCCCATGCTTGGGAAAGCAAAGAGTCAGTAAAAATGAGGAAGAGTCTCAAGGAGATGGACTGCACCTGGCTATAACATTGGCCCAAGCACAGCACTGGGTGGGCAGTGTTCTATTCTGTTGTACACAGAGTTCCCAGGAGTCCAAGCTGACTAGACGGCACCTAAAAAGTGTACGATTGTTGTCTTTATTAGGTATGTTGTTGAATATTAGTCACACAAATGAACGTGAACTTGAGGAAGAGTTGAGGAGAAATTCAATATATTTAAAATGTGCTTATTTTGATAGACTTTGTTTGGACCATCAAGTTGGAACAAACCCATAGTTGACTTTCAAGTGGATTTTCAAAGGGAGTAAATCACATGGGAGGAGACTGCCCATCATTCTCTCTAGAGGAGCAGCTGGTGGACTTGAACCACTTACTTTTGTACTGATAGCACAGCTCCTTACAACTAAGCCACAAAAGCTCCATGAAAAGCCCTTCTGGAAAATGTCTTTAGGAAAAATTTGGAGATAAACTTGGAATATTTTTTATATGACTGTCCTAAGTTAAGTTCTGTGGCTGTCACTGGCTACGTCCAATTAACAACAAATAATTAGGAGAGAGAGAGAAGGTGTCCTCTATCCTTCTTGTTAAATTCTTGTACCTAATAAGCCCCAGTTACAGTCACTGACAGGATAACCAACAGCTACAGGAACGCAGGCTTACCTGGATATGGCACTCTGCCTTTGGTTACCAGTTCTGTCTGCAGAATTCCAAACGACCATACGTCAGATTTTATTGTAAATCGACCATAAAGTGCAGCCTCAGGAGCTGTCCATTTGATTGGAAATTTTGCACCTAAAACAGTATTAAAAATTCTGTTTAGGTAAATTATTTAAAAAACCACAAATGAATAAATATTCATTCAAAGTTTATTTATTTCAAGATTGTATAAACAGGGTTGATCTGTCAACATTTCTACTGTGTAGCAAATCCTCAATGAGTATAAGATATTGGAGACAGGAAGATTCTTTAATAATCTTTATAACTTTAACATAATAAAAGAAATATTTTTTCTTGACAAGACAGTTAAATGTTACTGGGGAAAAAGAGAAAGAATTGGTATGGACAGAAAACAGAGGTACAGGTTATCACAAGCAGTCCAAAGTGTGGATTTTAAGATCTGGAACATTTGAAGTACAGTTTGGCATTTGTTGTTGTTGCTGTTATAAGCCATCGTCGCTTGCGACTCATAGCGACCCTATGTACAACAGCCCTAAACTCTGCTCTGTCCTGTGCCAATCACACTGTCTCC
>NW_006400066.1:1531513-1587628 GCF_000299155.1 Elephantulus edwardii | reverse complement strand
ATTTCCTTCAAATGGCATTTAGTTGCTAGTTAACTACTGGCTGATGAAGGGATATTCTATTAGGTTCTAATAAATATCCTTTTCTTTCATCACATTAATCTTTTTTGTTTAACTTTCAAATGCATATGGATTAACTGCAAGTATCATAGCTTGGACCAGGTGCATTAAGTCTTTAAACTGATACTCTTGCTCTTTTAGTCCTTTAAAGAGGCCCTTTCAAGTAGACAATGAATAAGGAAGATTGAAGATTTGTGGCCTCTGAACTAGGATTGCCAAAGGAACAAATCTGACTTGGAAGAAGTATGGCCAGGGAGCTCCTTAAAGGCAAGGATGGTGAAACTTCTCACACACTTTAAAGCATGTTTTCAAGAATGGCTAGTCTTGGATTAAGACATCATGATGGGAAAGGTGGAGGGTCAGTGAAAGAGAAAGACTCTCAAAGAGATGAACTAAAGCAAACAAACAAACAAAAAATAAAAAGACATTTCAAAAAACTAAGAGGGGATAAATACTATATACTGCATTGAAAGATGAGAGAGAGTAGTGTTTAGGAGGATTATATAATTAGGTATCACTGTCATGACAAGAGTCCAGAATGAAATCTGCATAGCAGAGTGGGTTGTATAACAATGAAAATAATAATTTTTTTTTTAAACTTGTCAAAGAGAAAAGTGAATTGTGAGGGGAGGGTTGGGCAGGGAGGAAAGTGTGCAACAATGAATGAATTAAAAAAAAAATAAAATTCAGAGGCTGAAAAAAAAATTACAATCCCAAAATTGTAAATATCACGCATGTTATTAACCGCAAGAGAATCAAAAGGCATTTAAAGAAAACAATCACCTATAAGCTCACTTGAGACCCATTTTCACACTGTGATGTATGCAAAAGTAGATTTTTAAACAACATTAGGGTGATACTATTTATATAATCTCCTTGTATTTTCCACTTGGTAATGCATCATGAGCTAAATATATTTTTTGCCAATAAAAAACAAAAAAAAGAGATGAGTTGACACAGTGACTGCAACACTGGGCTTGCACGGCAGGGGAATGGGAGGATGGCACAATGGTAGAGGCAAGGTTTGGGTCTGTTGTTCACAGGGTTGCTATGAGCTAGAGTTGACCTGACAGTACCTAACAACAACATGTTGTTGTTGTTGTTTGATGCAGTCGAGTCGTAGATGACTCATAGCGACCCTATGAATGAACGGCCTGAGTAATGTTCATACATAGAGCTTCCGGAGGCAAGCCATTTCAGAAGTGGATGCAACAACATAATTTCTTTTTTATTTATAACTTTCTGTGTCATTTCCAAAACTCCATGTTAGTTTACTCAATTATTTAGTGAATGCCTTTTACATGCAAGGTATTACTATTATGGGTAATACAAAAATAATGCCATATTCTTACAATGGAAATGTGGACTTCTTATACATGCAAATATACAAATAACTTGAGCAAACAAGTATTTTAAGACTATTTTTTTAGATGTTAACCTAAAGGGAAGGCAATTTTCACTGGCAAAAATCACAAAAAGGTTTCATTAAGAAAAAAGTGGCAGTTAAATTAAGTCCTAAAGAAAGGTTGGAATTTTTAAAGGTAAAGATTATAGAAGACGTAGGTCAGCACACCAAGGTAAGGATACTGAAGAGAAAACAACTCATCTAAGGGAGAATTTTCTCAGCTTCAGTCCAGCTTGATATTCTAGACTCAATGATTTTTTTGTGTGGTGCACTATGCCAAACACTTCGCAGGATACTTGGCACGTCCCAGTAGATGTCAGTGACAGCCTCCAAATTGTGACAACTAAAAGTGTGTGTGGACACTGTCAAAGGTCTACTAGAGGGCTGTATTATCCCTAGTGGAGAAAATGGCTTATATACTAACAGAGTCCGTGACACAAATCACTAATTTAGTACAAAAAGTGAGAAACATATATAAACTCACAAAGCAAAAAATCATTAGAATGTATCAGTATTGCTGTATTATTATTTTTTTTAAGATTATGCTTATCCTATATGTGTGGTGTTTTTCTCGTTTATGAAATGATGGTAATAGAAGATGTTGTTATGTTCTATCAGGTCGAGCATATCTCAAAGGGACTGTCTGAACAGTAAATCTTTATTCTGTCCTATCCTGTCCCTTCCTCACCATCTTTGACACATCTGAGCCCATGGCTGCGGTCACTGGATCAATCCATTTCACTGAGGGTCATCTTCTCTTTTGCTGATGTTCTATCTTTCTAAGCATGATATGATATCCCTTTCCAAGGAACAGCCTCTCTTAGCAATATGCCATTAGCTAGTAGAAGGTATTCTTTCCCCCACTAAATTAAATCCTGACTCATTTCTACACTAAAAACTCAAGCTAAAAACAATTGCTGCCTAGTCAGTCCTAACTACAGTCACCCTCTATCAGGTATTTGTAAATCATTAGCCAGAAAAGACTGAACCTTTTTCTCCCTCAGAGACACTGGTGGATTTGAACTGCTTAAGAGGCACAGCCTCTGGGTTAGCAGTGCACTTTGCTACAGACCAAGCCACCTGAGCTCCCCTAACGTCTACACTCAGCTTACTAAACTGTACTGAAAAGGCTTACAAGTAATTCTGTCTCAGACACTGTACAGCAAGCTCCTTTGAAAGCAGAAATCACACCTTCTTATTGCTCTGTCTCAACATCCAGAGTACATATACAGGGAGACAAACGTTTGTTAAAACTCTGACAGTCAAGGCATCTTTTTTGTTGGTGTTGTGGAGGATGACTGAAGGTTTCTTACAGGATCAAGAAGTCATGTGGTGATTTATATAAGACTTTACTAAATCTCTCTGTGCCTGTCAAGTTACCCTCTTATTTCAGAGCCCTGCTCCGGAGCCCTTGCCTCTGTGAGGCACTGATAGTCTGTATTCCTAAAATACTTTCACACAGTCCTTCTGTGACAGCAACCATACACTGCTTTATATCTGTCTTGCTTTAGAGTTATTATATATGGATCTACCTTGACCATTAAAATGTAAGCTTTTTGAGGGGCAAATACTCTGTTCCTCTAATTCTATCAATTTAATATCCAATGGTTTTAAGGAGTAATGGCAGCTATGTATTTACTGAATATCTACTAAGTGTCAAGCAAACTCTTTAATACATTACTTATTTAAAGCTTTAAAAAAATCTTGAAAAAGCTAATTTTTTCATTTAATCTTTACAGGTGTGGAGACTGAGGCTGAAGTATAAAGGTTAGATCAGCTAGTTGAGATCTCTAGGCTAATAACAGATGGATTAGGATGTCAAAGTCTATATTCTTTCACTATGCAATGCAGCCCTCATGTTTATTGTTGTGGACAGAAATGTTTACAGACAGATCAAACAGAAGAACCAACCCAGGCTAATTTCTGTAAGATCCCTTCTAGTGTCAATCTTCTAGATCATTTTTATTAAGTACATTTTATATATAATAAAAATTTATCATAAATATGGAGTATAAGTGATTTCCAAAGCCTTTGTAAAATGATAGCCTATTTCCTTAATGCATTAGCTCCAAACATATCTTTTTTGATCTTTACTGTAGTAGTACTACTACACAGGTAGTACTATTAATCATGAACTGAGTGGTTTGTGACATGTTATAAGAGGAATTAAAAATGTTTATTTGTTGGCATGTCCAAGTATAAGGAAAAGGGTAACTACTTGCTATTCTTACAATGCAAGGAACAGTTGGGGAATCAAGTTCTTCCTTGGGGAAAATAAACTATTAGAGGCCATGATATTATTCGTTGTTATGTGCTGTCGAATTGACTGTGATTCATTGTCCCCAACACACCTACCCCTATTGCCACAGTCACTGGGCCGATCTATCTTATCCAGGGTCTTACTTTCCTGCGCTGCCTCTGCCTCCTTCTAAGCACAGTGTCCTTCTCCAAGAACTGGTCCCTCCTGGCAACATGCCCAAAGTCTGTGAGAGGGAGCTTCAAAATCCTTGTCTCCAAGGGAAAACTTGGCTTCATCCTCTTTATGACACGTCATTTCATGAATAAATGTTTCTGATTCTTCTGTGGGGACTGAGAACTATTCTTATTCCATAAAACTCTGTATGTTAAGAGAGTGCAAAAAAATGCACAACGAAGGAATATTGAGTTACAAGTATTTACTAAAAAGTAATTTTACCTTGTCTTGCAGTATATTCATTGTCTTCAATTAACCGTGCTAAACCAAAATCTGCTATTTTGCACACAAGATTTTCTCCTACAAGAATATTAGCAGCCCGAAGGTCTCGGTGAATATAGTTCATTCTTTCAATATATGCCATGCCATCAGCAATCTTGGGGGGAAAAATTATACATTATTCAAATGGAAATAGGAGGAAAAAATTTGGTTAAAGTAAGATTACTGTGAAATCTTGTATCTTTAAAGGAGACACCATAGTCTCTAGCAAGTAGTAATAATAATAAAAGTAATGAAATAGATAATAAAAAGCACTGTCATTAAAAAACAAACCTAAAGGGTAAAGTCCAATTTCAAAACTGAAAGGCCAAGATTTTCAACCACTCAACATCGCCAGTTATCATTAGAGGCATAATAAACAAGTGCCTTTCTTTCGTTAGTAATTAAGAGATAAGCCACAGGGTTACTGAGTACCTCTGGACAGAAGTCAGTCCACCAAGGTCCATATGAGGTACTGACCTAAGACGTTCCTTGTGATAAAGACCTCAGTCACAGAAGAGTATCCTCAAACTAAAGGATGCTGGTAAAATATAGCGTGCATGGGAACTAAAAGTTATTTCCATGCTTTTAAAAGAAAGTAGGGAGAAGAAAGAAAGGCATAATAATTATAATGACAGGAATAATATACAACACAAACTGAGCACAAAGTCTTAAGTATTTATCTGGCCCTATAAAGTGGTAATGGGAGTTCTGGTGGTCTAGTGGCAAAGAAGCTGCACGGCAATCCCAAAGGCATATGGTTCAAAGCCACCAGTTGCTCCATGGGATAAGGATAAGCAATCTCTTCCTATGTGATTAACTGCCACTGAAAACCTGCTGGAGGATCAGTTATGGGTCAGTTCTGATTCTGTGGTACTCAACAACAATATAAAGTGGTAAGGAGTTGTCCTGCCAATGCAAAGGTATGTAGTTCTAATCCACTAGCTGTTGTGGAAGAAAGATGGGCAATCTCTTCCCATGCAATTTATTCCCTTTTAACCCCTCAGGGGAGCTCTGGTGACCTAGTGTCAAGAAGCTGTGCTGAAATCCTGAAGGCACGCGGATCGAGGCCACCAGCTTCTCCACAAGAGAAGGATGGATAATCTTTCTGCCTCTGAAAACTCACCGGAGGGTCAGCTATGGGTTGGTTCTGACTTGACAGTAGACAACAACCACAATAAACCCACTGGAGAGTCAGCTATGGGTAAGTTCTGATTTGATCGTACACAACAACATAAAAAAGTAGCGTGCCAGCCCTCAACCAGAGTGTGTCCAGGAGTTTTGAACTCAGGAACATGGACTGTTTCTGGTCAAAACGTAAGTCTCTCTCTGATGTAAAGCTTCTTCACTCACATTTCTCTACACTGGTGGACTCTATAGACAGCCGGATGTTGGCTGAAAGATAAATAACATACGCTCAACATGTAGGTCAAAGCTAAAAACAAAACCCCCTCAAATGTCTACCATAGAAAAGAAAAATGTAAAATGTGAAAGAGTAAAAATATCTCTGTCCTCAATCTTTAACTATATATAGTAGCTAGTGGATTTGAACTGAGTGCCTTTAGGTTGGCAGTGCAACTCTTTACCAACAGGCCACAATAGCTTCTATCAACTAACCCAACCAGCTCTTTAATATTATATAATTTGCCCCCACTTTAAAACAACTGATCTAACTTCTATTTTTAAAAAATTCATCACAATCACATTCACTTGCTGCCAGGTGCAACTCTCAAATCACTGAAAATATTCTTAGCCTTTTCTTGCACTAAAATGAAATAAAAATCTTATGCATCTGTCCCAACTTAGTTACAAATTCCTAAACTCTACTTTTTAGTGTATACTTTTACCTGAGACTGATTCATTATACACGTACCTGAGCAGCCATATCAACCAGCTGTGGGAGCTTCAAATACTTTCCATCGCCCTCCTTGAGGAAATCTAACAAGCTCCCTGGAAGAAAGAATAGACATTTATGAAAAATGAGGATTCAAACAAATCATTTCCAACCCTGAACAGGTCACCAGACCCTAACATTTAAGCTTTCTAAAATGTGCAACTTAAAATTTCTGACTAATTATCTTTCAGGAGTCTTAAAGAGAATCCTAAAATTTTCACCACGTCTTCTGATAATGTACATAAAAAACTGAAAAATACAATAACTTACCAGATTAGGGATATTCTTTCTTTGCATTAAGCAAACCAGTGGTCTCAATTTTATCCAAAAAGAAGTTATTAGTATTTCTATATATTGAAGTCAATATGAATCATAAGTTAATAAAACTGGGACTCTCTTGGGGCAGGTAATACTAAAGCTAAGTGGCTAGATGAACTGCCATGGAAGAGTTGACCAATAAACCTCACTCAATTTCATACACCAAGAAGCAGGCAGAGCAGTATGGATAAGAGTGAAAGGGGAAGTGTTTATGTCTCTTCTAATATTGGTTAAAAACTTACCATGTGGCTGAGTTTAATCAAGACAAAACACCAGATTAACCAAAAATAAAGCACATTTTGTAAACTACACTGAGAAACTGCTCCAAATCACATTAGACTGTCTTAAGGAGGCAGTTATGCTAGAAGAGAAATACAAATGGATGACTTCATTGTCTCGTATTTCAAAAAGGCTGAAATCTGAATTCAGAGCACTGGTTTGAGGTGAATATTGTCTCTCTGAATTCTGGACAAAAGCCTTGGCTTTTGCTTCCTGTTCCCTGGAGATCTCTGTGTGTCTTGGCATTTATCTTATCATGCTAAGTCTGTTCTTCTAAATCAAGACAGACTCAATATACCCTACACTAATCCCACCGCTTAAAGAGACAACCTCTTCCTAAATGGGACTGTAACCACAAACAGGTACAGAGTTGCACAGAGGTTAGGTAAGATGTAACACTAATTTTTGAAGGACACAATTCAACTTCTAAGATTAAAAAGTGATCACTTAACTTCATGTCCTTGCTACACGAAGAACTCATTTACCCCATCACATCATCCCCAAAGTCTTAAATCAATACCAAGTCTGAAATCTTATTTTTGTAGTAACAAAATCAAATATGGGTGAATCATTAAGTTTATTTCACCAAGGGTAAAATTTTTCTTCATCTTCAGATATTGTAATACAATTTATATATTCAACAATTGTAAATGAAAAATGTATGAATAACTGAATGGAATTATGTTATAAAAAATTAGTATGAAAGGAGATATGTATAATCATATCCATAGCAGCATTATTCACAATAGCAACAATATGGAAACAGCTCAAATGCCCATCAATAAATGAATGGATTGAGAAATTGTGGTACATTCACACAGTGGAATATCATGCAGCACGATGGTTTGAAGCCACCAGCTGCTCTGCTGGAGAAAGGTGGGCTATCTCCTCTTTTGAAAACCCTCTGAAAACCTGTTGCAGGGTCTGCTAAGGGTCGATTCCTACTCTACAGTATACAACAACAAGAAGGAACAATGATTTTGTAAAGTATTAATAAACACGAGAAAGTCTGGAGATCTGAGTGAATGAACTCAATCATAAGACTCAATCATAGGACAAATACATAAAAATGTAAAACCATTATTGTAAAAATGGAAGGTTAACAAGTAAGATGTGTATAAATGTCCAAACTGGAAAAGGAATAAAAGGAAAGAGATGAAAAAAGGGGAAATGTGGAAATCACTAAGATAAAAAACAGGCAGACTGGAGGGTGGTGGTGAAGGAAGTGGAAAGATTCAATGGGAACTAACTTGAAAAGATGGGAGTAATGTAATAATAGGCACAGATCAATAGCAATAAATGATATAGAATGTATATGAATGAGTGTATGAAATACAATGTAAATGAAAGATTGTATAAAACACAAAGTACATGAAAGAACAAATTATCATATGAAAAACCAATTATAAGAAAAATAATAAATTTAAAAATATTTAAATGAGTATGATCAAATGAAAAACCAGACTATAAACTTTCCCTCAATTTATAAAAAGAAGACATTTCTCCTTATCTGTAAACCTGTGAATTACAGAGGATCAATTATCTGTTCCCAAAATATGTTAGCGACATGGGTACAGTCAGATATTTCCATCACAAATGGGGGGAAAAATTGAAGGAAAGAAGACATAATGGATAGGTGAGGTCTAAAACTTAGCAAACCCATTCACAGTGGCTCTCGAGGCAACCAGGGAGCTCTGTGTACACCTGGTGAAGGCTCTGGTTGCGGCAGTGGTTGCTACTCCGTCCTGGAGGCCCTCCAGGATAGGACCTTGCTTCCCTGGTTTTGAGGCAATTCCCATCTCCTAATCCATGAGAGTGGCAACTCTACTCTCTCAGCCCCAGAGAGTATCCTACTGCTTCATGGGCATGGCAGTCCACAGAACTGTGGGCAAAAGCCCCATGCCTCTAGTACATTTAAATGGTAGCCTCACACTCCAGAATTGAGTTAGCAAAGAGCCAGTTATCTGAAATCTAAAAGGCTGTGCCTTTACAATCCAGAAGGCTGTGTGACCCCAGCTCTCAAAATGGAAAAGGCTCCCATGCTCCTTCATCAGTTCTGCTGACCTCCAAACTGCTCCAAGGATGCTCCTTCTCTTTTCTTGGAGGACAACAGATGTAGTGAGTTGGCCTCTTTCCTGTCTGTAGAGTTTCAAGAGGCAGTGTTCTTTCCCTTCTTTCCTTCTCTGTGCCCTGCAGTATAAACTGGTGGGTTTTTTCCTGTGGGAGTCGGTAAGAGCCATCATTCACAGGGCTAATCTCTTTAACCTAAGCTTGTGTAGCCCTTAGGTGAACATTCTAACACATGTGTCTTTACATTGAACAACAGAATTTTTCTAATATTTAAGTTCTGTTTTCATTTGACAGAGCTGACAGGCAATCTCCTCCCATGCGATTAACTACCTCTGAAAAGCTGAAGGTCAGCTATGAGTTGGTCCCAACTCCACTACAACAGCAGCAGAACCTTCAAGCATTTACACATAATTCAGAACTCTCTGAACTAAATAAGTAGCACTGCCCTTCCTCCAAACACATGCTAATCATTTCCTTTTAAAACCTCACCAGAAGCACATTTTAGTGCGCATATTTCACTGGCAACTATCCATGATAGACTTTATTTGTATTTCTCCTCTCTTGGCTTGTGAGCCCTCACCAGAACCGCCTTTATCTTTAAAGTAACCTGTTGTTGTTTACCATGGAGTCGGAAATGACCCACATCTGACCCTCTGGCAGGTGTTCAGAGGCAGTTAATTACATGGGATGAAACTGCCCATCCTTCTCCTGTTGAGCAGCTGATGGCCTTGAACCACCTGCCTTCGAGATTGCAACATAGCTTCTTCTTGCCCCTAGCCACCAGGCACCTTAAAACTATTCCCAATTCCAAAACCACTTCTTAGCTATCTGTGAGAGCAGAACTTCAATCTTAGGTATCCAGTACTTCTGTGACAAAAACACCACCTGTCACTGGTTCACCACAGAGAGATGTCTTTTTGCCCAGTTCAGGAGACCAGAAACCCACATCTAGGGGAGGCTCTGCTCTCCTCTTGTCTTCTATGTCTCTTCAGTCTCAGCTTTCTGGCTCCTCAGAGATTTTAGCGTATTCTGGCATCTATCTTACAACTTCTCTCTGCCTGCTTTTTATGTCTCTTTTTAAATCTCAAAAGAGACTAACTTAGGATATGGCTTATATTAACCTTGCCTCATCTGAATTCAATCCATAACAGAGACTAAAGAAAAATGACAACTAAATGTAATTCGTGACCATGGATTGGCTATAGGGCAGGAAAAACACTGAAATAATTAAGGATGTCACTGGCACAACAGGTGAAATCTGAACGTGGACTGTTTATCAGACAACAGAGTGTATTCATGCTCCATTTCCTAACTTTGATCATCACACTGTGGCTATATAATGCCTTTGCCTTCCTAAGACAAACACTGAAGTTTAGGGGTAAAAGGACCATGATGTGTGTATCATGCAGTCTCACCTGTTCAGGGACATAAGAGTTAAAAAATAAACAATTTTTCTATGTTGCTAGAAAACAATTTAGAGAATATACTTCCCCTGATCTGTCTACTACCCAGGAAATCTATGTTACTGGATTTGTCCACTTTTTTGCCCATTCAAACAATTACCAAGGCCTGCTATGGGTGAAGCACTACAGATGATCCAAAGATAACTAAGTCGCGGGCCTTGTCCTTGAAAAGTCTGGAAAGGTGTTGTATGTAGTTTTGTGCTACTGAGTCAGAACTGACTCAGAGCTGACCCTCCCGTGGGTTTTCAGACACTGTAAATCACACGAGACTGGCCATCCTTCTCCCATGGAGCCAGTGACATATAAACCACTTGTCTTTGGGTTGGTAGCGCAATTCCTTACCATGTGGTCACCAGAGCTCCCTAGTAGGTGTTACAGAAACTACAGCAGGTGCACAATGGATATGGGGTTAATTCTGGAGTTAATTCTATGAAGGAGTCAGAAAAGGCTTCAGAGAGGAGTGCACTGTAAAGGAAGAATGGACGTAGAGAAGGAAATCCAGGAAGACAGAGTAACAAGTATAAAGGTAGTAATCCATGTCTATTCCAGGAACTAAAAGCAATCTTCCCAACATAGGAACACAGCGTACTGGTGAGAATGAGGCTGCAGAAGAAGGAAAGACAACACAGATGACAAAGGGTAAACAGACTTTATCCTTTGTAAACGAAGTGTTTTATGCTGAGAAGCAGTACGACCTGATTTATGTTGAGAAAGTAATCGAATAGTACGCTGAAGAATGAAACTGGTGTAGCAGGTAACAACTGCACAGAATCAATATTTTCCTGTTTCCGCAGCAGCCATTTCCACCTCCTGACCACACTTATGCTGCAGAGAGGAACTGCTCCACAGGGGTTCCTTGGCTGTGGTCTTTACTGGCAGACAGACCTTGGATGGAAGGCACTACTGGACAGATTTAAATCACCGACCTCTAGGTTAGCAGTCAAGTCCAAGTGCCTTCACTAGGGAAGGACCTGCAGTGTCTAGGAGAGTCTACTGTGCTTCAAACATAGCACTGATGGTGAGGAAGGAGACAAATTCCAGAGAAACTTAGTAAGGGATCTAGAGCACACAGTAGACTATTACATAAGGGATAGCTGGATGCCGTCAATGATAACACCTTAGGTTTCTGTTCTAGGAGTTCAAGTTAAAAATGTATCCTTAGTAAGAAATGGGATATAGGAGGATAAGTGGGTTGAGGCAAGGTGGTGGTTATTAGAATATGAAGAAATCCAGTTTTGTTGGCTCTGACAAAGGAGTCGATGTCTTTAAGTTGTGGTGCTACCTAAGAGAACAAAATATCCCATGGACTGTCAAGAGAATAAAGAAATGGGTCTTGAAGAATGTGCAGCCAGGAAGTTCCCTGGAGGGAAAGATGGTGAAATGTCATCTCACATACTTTGGACATGTTGACAGGAGGGGCCAGTCTGTAGAAAAAGACATTGGGCTGGCAAAGGAGGGGAAGACCTTCAAAGAGATGGACTAACACAGTGACTGTAACAATGGATTCTAGTGTGGCAGAGAAGATGGCAAAGGACAGGGTAGGGTACAGATCTATTGTTTATTGAGTTGTTGTTGACGCATAACTTCTTGTTGACCCCTAACATAAACAATGACAACATTAGTCAGAAAAAAGGCTGAGATTGGTCACATTAACAAATAGGCTGAAAAAGAAAGCCACAGAGATACAGATTGAGTATTAAGACGGTTTGAGGCCACTGAAGGAATTCTGAGGAAATAAAAATACTATAGTGGTGGGAAGAAAAGATCAACCAGTGTGATAAAAAAAATGAAGGGTCCAGGAAGCAAGAAAATGGTATCCTTGAAACAAAGGTGAAAGAAGTTTAATAAAGAAAAGGAAATTACCCAGCTAATTTAGCAATGAAGGAGTCAGGGTGTTGGTGGTTAATGAAAAGGTTGGCAGTCTCAAGTCCGTCATGGGTAAAAAGATGTGGCAAGGTACTCCCATACAGATTTACAGCACCAGAGAGTCTAGGGGGCAGTTCTACTCTCTCTTAAGTTAATACGAGTTAGAACCGACTCACGAGCTTCAGCTTTGGTTTGAGGAGTGGAGTGGTTAAAGGACTGACAGACTGCTAATCAATGCAACTGGTGTTTCAAATCCACCAGGGACCACAAAACAAAGCTATGGCAATCCTTCATTCACAACTTCGTAAACCCTACAGCACTCTGTCCTACAGGTTCTCTATGAACTGGACTCCAACTTGATGACAATAAGTTTACTTTTTTCCTAATAGAGGAAGTAGTTGACCACCAATTCTCTTTGTCAAAGTAGTTTCACTAGGAAACCATGAATTACCTATTAGTAAGAAAAAGCTTGCAACCTAATAGAAAAAAATGAACACACTAAAAGACATTGGATTGACAGGTAATTCACAAGAAAACCAGAATAGCCTATAAATATTTGAAAAGATGCTCAGCTAGGAAAAAACGAAGTAGGTAAGAGATTACAGCATTCTACTGGAAAAACTGAAAATACTGAACAATACCAATGCTACATCAAAGTGGAAAAGCAGGAACTCTCATCTATGCTAATGGAAGTATGCTCAGGGCAGGGTAAAAATTAGAGTAATACTTTTTAGAACAAAGCCAAATATACAGCTACCCTACAATTCTGCCTTCAGGTATATAGCAAATGTCTGGATTATGAAATGTGACTTCAAGACCCTTGTGTTTGCCCTTTCATGTTGTGTAAATATACCCTCAATTTGAAATGAATGAACCAACACCTGACTTGCAATAAGCTCTTCATCACAATCATCTTCACTTGCTGCATGTGCAGCCCTTAAATCACAGAAATGCCTTTGTATCTTTTTGTGCACTAAAACAAGATTGAATAAGAACTACATACATTGGCTCTGATAATGTACAAAATCAACTTAAAGACACACTTAGAAATCAATCTTGTTTCTAACTTGGGACTGCCTGTGTAACCTAGTGGTTCCCAAACAACAGGAAGCAACACAAAAATCTTATTGCAGAATTTCTTAAACTCTTCCCCAACTGATATGTAATGATTATAAAATGGTTTTTGACCAATTCTTCTTAATTACAGACTAGTAAGTGATACAAACAGCTCCAACCTGCATTCCTCTAGCTCAGAAGTCCTTAACTTTTTTTTTTTTGGTTGGCAGATCCTTTTTGAGAATCTCATGAAAATTATCTCTCTCTCCTAAGAAAACACATGTACATAATAAAAATCTACACATAACCTCAAAGGAAAGTTCATGGACTTTGTATACTGCAAGGATTTAGGTATGTTAAACCATCAATTAGTAGCCTACATCAGTCTTAACTTCTAGTTCCAATCCATTCTGGAAGAAAAAAATCATTTCATAGAGTGAATGTGTTAGCCAAGGAGCTCTGGTCATGCAGACCAGGAGTTGTGCTACTAACCCAAATGCAGTGCCTCTCTGGAGGTTCAAATTCACCAACTGCTCCAAGGGAGAGCAATCTACACCTGCAAAATTTACAACCTCGGAAACCCAATGGAGGCCCAGCTATGTGTCGGTTCCAACTATACAATGAGCATTAACACATAGATTGTAGTTAACTCTTTTGCCACTAGATGGAACTACATCATTGGCCAAGTTGGACTACTGGAGAGATGACTTGGATCAGTGGTTTGAATTATAGAGAAAGTTATTTGTAAGAACAAAAACATAAAATACAAGATAGAACAATTATACAACCAACAAGTCCAAGTCTAAACATACTCACAGAAGTCAATGCAGAGAAACAAATTTGTATACTCAATGTTCACTGGTGTACTGTTCAGAATAGCCAAAATGGTGAGAACAATGAAAACAGCCACCAACATAACCACTAAAATGTAAAAAGTGGTACATACATTCAAGGGAATATCCCACGGTTAGAAGGAGAAATGAATCTATTACAACATGGATGAACCTGAAAAAAATTATGCTGAGTGAAATGGGTCAGTTGCAAAGGGATAAATATTTTATATTTTTACATATATGAAATAAGCAAATAAAAAGAAACTAAAGATCATTAATGATTATCACTAGAGGTGGAAAAGGGGAGTTTTTATTTGGGGAGCATGGAACATGAAACATGGAATTAATGAGACTTAAATATACATGGAGACTTCTTATCAAGGAATGTTTTGGTTTTTTACCAGAATGAAAATCTAAAACTAAAAATTAAACCAAAAATTCCTCAAGACTGGTAAGAAAAGCATCCCTGTCAGTATATTTTTTGTTTGGAGATACAAGACTGACGTGGTTATAGAAAGAAAGATATACTACGTGCCCATCTTCAGTTGAAATCATTAGCCACAGGATCGTCTGTGGTTTCCTGAGTGAAGTGACTCTTCTGGTGATGGTACAGAAGGCAATCAAAAGATAAATTTCCTGATGGTAAGAAGTCTCTTACCTTTCTCCCAATATCTAGTACAGGCACACTGCATAATGAACACTCAAAATGTGATATGGAATCATTTGGAATGTGGATGAATAATTGCTTTGAAATACGCTTGCCAAGTATTCAGCAAGGTATTCAACACAGAGCAAATTAATCAAAGCATTAGTCTGCCCAAGCCCTTCAACATTAACCACAGATGGTGAATTAAGAATTAGTATATAGGCCAACTAGAAAAAGAATCCAGAAAGATGATCAGAAAATGTGACTGCCAGGGCTTACTGGCTCCTCTTTATTGTTATGGTATTAATAGCAGAAGGAATATATTAGCATAGGGAAAAAACCAAAAACATCAACCTCCTTTTCTTTTTACCCTTGTTCTAATGAATCCTATTATTAAAGATTCCACTCGAGGTTATGAGGTTTCTGGGAATGAAGACATTTCAAATGACAGTAGCAGAAAAAAGAATTTTCTACATCAAAAGTGATAAAAATTAATTTCTTTAACTTTACTTGATGGTTTTAGTTCTAAAGATACAAGTATGTGTCTAACTGCATTATTTTTATAAATAGTATTTTTGTTTTTTTTGTTTTATGCCTACTCCACATCCTTTAGGCAAATCTAAATTCAAAATAAATTCTGCTGACCCAACTTTCCTTATAAACTTTCTGTCCTCACAATCACTGGGACAAATCATTATTAAACAAAGTAACATGTTCTCCTATTTTTAAATCAGAACTCACTATTCATAAAAATCTATCTGCACAAGCATAGAAATGAAGACTTAAAAAAATCTATCAACATAAAACCCTACATTTTGCAAATCTGTTCAAGAATATATACATACCTTTGGACATAAATTCAGTGACAATATAAATTGGCTCTTCAGAAACAACAGCATATAGAGGCACAAGTTTATCATGTCTTAATTTTTTCATGATCTGAGCTTCCTGAAGAAAAGCTTCTGGCATCATTGTACCTGGCTTTAGTGTTTTGATTGCTACTTTCGTGGTTCCATTCCATGTTCCTAAAGAAGCAACACACATTTTAGGAGATTTCTGATCAATCTTCAACAAACAGCAAGTATCTTGAATACCTGAACATATACTAGCTATCAAACATTGTGACATTTTATTTTATGTCTGAATAATAAAAGAAATAAAGTTCAGACTTCTTACCCATCCATACTTCACCAAAACATCCTTGCCCTAGTTTAACCTCTAGTCGTAAAGATTCTCGAGGGATTTCCCAAGCATCTTTCGCGAGACCTTGAGTCTGGGGTTTCACAGTTGGACAGACAGCTGTTAACTTATGGCATAAACCATCAGCATGTTCTAAATAAATGAATAAAGGACATTTAAAAATTAATTACTTAAAAATCAGGCTTTTACTTATTATAAATAAAACCCATTCCCTTCCATTCTCATTGGGTTATGTGCCGATGAGTTGCCTGTGACTCATAGCAACCCTATGTACAACAGCCCTAAACCCTGCATCTATCCTGTGCCAATCTCAATGTCTCCAAAACACCTACTCCAACCACTCCAGTCACCGAATAAATCCCCCTCATAGAGTGTCTTCCTCTCTGGTGCTGTCCCTCCAAGCATGAGGTAATACTCCAAGAATTGGTCCCTCTTTGCAATATGTCCAAAGTATGTCAGACAAAGCTTCAGAATCTTTGCCTCCAAGGAGCAGCCTGTTTTGACCCTCTCTAGGCTGAACCTGTTCGTTTTCCTAGCAATCCATGGTATAGTCAATACTGTTCTCCAACACCACAGCTCAAAGGCATCAACACTGTCCGGCTCTTTGAGGCATAGCAAGTGATTGCAAAGACCATAGCCCATTGGAAGCACACTTAGTCTCCAGAGTGACACCACTGCTCTTCAGTACTTTGGAGACTCACACTTTGGAGAGGTCCCATACTTAGTAATCATAAAAATTTACATTCTGGTAATACTTTTGGCCAATGACAAGATGGAAGTGACTTGATATATTCAGTCATCAACTGTTACCGAGGGATAAATTATCAGGGAAATGTCCCTCCCTGGTATTTAAATAATTTAAAACTTTAAAACTGAGAAAAGAGGGGATAACTAATGAACACTGCCCTGGAACAGATGAAGGAAAGAATTGTTTAAATGAAATATATGATTAGGAATTATCTATATGACAACAGTCCAGAATAAGAGATGCACAGCAAAGTGGACTGGGGGAGGGGAGAGAGAAAATTATGAAACAATGAAAGAATTTTTTTTAAAAGAAAAGTGAACTGAGGGGAGTAGGGAGGAAAACACAACAGTAAATGAATGAAAATCTAACTTTTCTGCAAACTTTCATTAAAATCACAATTAAAAAAATCATTTAAAACTTTAAGATGTACTCATGCATGACAATCTTTGAGACAGTGGATTCTAATACTAAGTAACTATCACAGTTCTTCAAAAGATAGAAAATGATCTGTAGTGGCTGCCGTATATCAGGGAAAAAAGTAACATCAGATCAAATTTCATTCAGTTTCAGGATTTCTTTTGTGACCCATCCCATGTAGGGAAAGGAGCACTCAAGGGTATCTTACAGAGTTTTTACACTAAGTGTTTAAAGACAAGTGTTCTTAAATACTTGGGTTTTTATTTTCTTAAATCTATTTTCACTGTCTATACTGGTATCAACATTATGAAATGAGACTCCAAATTTAAATACTATGCCATAAAATACAAAAGCACAAATAATGACAAATCTGATTTTAACATACCAACCAAGACCTCAATTCCAGTTCTAAATCAAGTATTCTTTGCTCCTTAATCTTCTTTATTGCTAAGATACAACAGACATTTACTGAGTATGTAGTGTGTGTAAAGTACTAGGCTAAATACTAAGAGACGAAGACACAGATTCTGTTTTCAAAAAACAACACAAAGTAATTTTCACCACTGAAATATTCACCCACCTGTGTAGTGTTTCACCAGTTTCTGCAGAGTATCAAATTGTGCTCTCGTTGTGATATAGTATCCGCCATTGTCAAGTTTTCGAATTTTGTAGTGTTTCACATTGTCACCTCTTACTTCATCCCAATCACGAATAGAGAGGGAATAAGCACCTATGAAGAAAAACAAGTACTTTTACTAGACCTTTCTCAAAATAGGGCCCCAGAAAAATGTTTTTATTACTGCAACAACATTCATACCTTTAGTAGTTTCACTTTCTCTTACTAAGAAAATACCTCGTTGATTCCCAGGATTCAGAAGTAATCTTTCAGCATCTTTTCTACCCATTTTGCCAAAATACCATCTGGAAAATATGAAGTATTTTCAATTGAAAAGGTGTCTGGGTCACAAAAGTTATACACGTGTATCCAAGTGTGGAGAAAAGTAGGGAGGATGCCAAGTACTAAGCAAAGAATGCCAATAAAAAAATTTTACCTGCTTTGGGACATAATTTAAAATATAATGATATACAATTAAAGATTTCATCCTATTGAATAGGAATATTAAAAAAATGAAAAGTCAAGATATACTCTGTCATGGTATTTTCATGTACTGACTACTCTATTTCTTGAATTCCATGTATCGGTCAGAGACATAGTGGAGACAGAAAGATGTAAAAAGTGACTCACAGTGATTGACCCCAAGTGGATGCAAATAATAAGGTTGTAATTGAGTGTGAGTTTAATTTAATAAAGTTTTGTAAATGGAGGCTCATGTGTGAAGTAGCTGGATTCTGGAAGGTGGATTCTCTTTTTAGGTGAGGATCAGGTGTGGACTGTTTGGTTGGGTTTGTTGTTGTTCCCAAAGGACTGGTAGGCAGGCCTTTATATATAAAATGTGGTTTGGCACTCCGGCCTCAGGCCCAGTGTTAATTGTGTTTGGGATGTACATTCTGCTAAGCGGTCCAGCACTGGACTGTCAATTTGCCATACTGAAGTAACCTGGGGTTTCTGTGATGCTGAATGCTGTGCCACTGGTGTGTCAAATACAGTAAGATAGTGAACAGTGTTTGGTGGAGCTCCCAGATTGAGACAGGCTTAGAAGCAGGAGTGGCATCTACTTCCTAAACCACATGCCTCTGGAAAGTCCATGAACACAGAGAAACGCCAATAGTAACAGAAAAGGGTTCAGGGCTTTTATTTATATGGTCACTATGAATTATGCTGGACTCGAAGGCACTTAACAACAACAAATAAAAGTGAGTCTGCCCCTACCAACCATATTCTACAAACAATAAAAAATATATTATGTAAAATTAAGTTTCTAAAAAAGAAATGTAAACTGTTTTGCTACTGTATAAGACTCACAGTTAAGTGTGATTTTACCATAAAAAATAAATAAGCAAATTACTGTAAAAAAAAAACAACCAGAAGTGAGCTTGTATTTTGTTGTTGTTGTTGTTGTTGTGTGTGGTCAATTCAGATCCGACTGGTACAGGAGGAGACTGCCCCTCCTTCTCCAGCAGAGCATCTGGTGGATTCGAACTGCACACCTTCAAGGTTGCAGTGCAGCTTCTTGTCACTAGGTCACCGGGGCTCCCTTGAGCTTGTATTTTTAAGCAGCTCAGAGAACAGTGGAGAAGACAAAAGAACATTAACAGTATCAAATGCCATAGCAGAACAGAGGACGAAGAAGGCAATAAAACCTACTATGTAGAATACTCTTGTTAAGGACAACAATATGAAAATGAAGTGGCATTTAGGGATTCTGATTAGCCTTGTTTTATATCAAAGTAAGGACAGTAGTTTTGGTTTCTGTTGTTTTTGAAAGAATTTTTTATTTTTTTATTTTTTAACATCTTTTATTGTTGTCATATACCTCTGAATCGGATTTGACTGGCACAGGAGGAGTTTGCCCCTCCTTCTCCAGCGGAGCATCTGGTGGATTCGAACCACATGCCTTCAGGATTGCAGCACAGCTTCTTGCCACTAGGCCATCAGAGCTCCCTTATTTTTGAGATAAAATTCAACTTACACAAAAGAAGTAAAAATACTAAATAGAATGTTCATGTACTCTTTGAGCTCTGGTCATCCAGTGGGAAGTGAATTGGGTTGTAGATCCAAAGACAAGTGGTTCAAATTCACTACTTGCTGCAAACATGGGCAATCTCTTCCCACGGGCCTCATAACCTTGAAAAACATACTGTCAAGTCAGCTATGGGTCAGTTCTGACTCAACGACAATGAATTTGAGATGTTTTACTCAGGTTCCCCAGTTGTTAACATTTTACTTTTTGGACCTTCTACAGAGTTCCTGAGGCTATAAATCTTTAAAGGATAAAAATGCTCGTCTTTTGCCAATGGAGGAGCTGGTGGACGTGAACCTCCAATTTGTCAGCTAGCAGTCTAACAAGTTACATACTACAACAGTAAAGCTCTGTATTTGTGTATCTTTTCTCAACCAAATGAAATAAAGCTGCAAGAATGTTGAATCATTAACCCTAAATACTTTGATGTATTTAAAAGAAAGAACATTCTCCTTTCAAATATAACGACTTAAGTCAAGACTAAAACAATATTAGTAACCGGAGGTAAATTTCTAATTATGAGAAAATCTGCATAACATAAAAGGTTTAATATAATTCCAAAAACAAGAGGAATGATAAAGAAACTAGGCATAGCTTGTATTACTATTAACACAAATTCATTATAATTATACTCTAAGTGGATATTCTATATCAATTATTAATGTTCAAATAACATCTCCTATTAATATGATACATTAGTTGTATTAAGATTAGTATGTAATTGCATAAGCATAAAGTGTGGCTGAATACACGGTGCATTAAAACATTTTTAAAATAAAAATAATTAATAAAATATGAAGCAAAGCCATACTCTTCTGCCTGAATGGAATCTGCAGGCGCTACATAATTGCTAGGGATGTAACCATTCTTTCCTGTAGCAATTGATCTTGCTTCCCACCAGTCTCCTTCCCTGAAAATATAAAACAACAATTAGAAAAAGATAGACTACTTGTCTATATACATAAAATACTGTAACATTCTCTTGTGTATTACTTAAACAAAAGGTATTACTAATTCTATTTTTATTTATGTATTAATTTAACCTAAAATTAGACTAAAAAATATTAAAAAACAGGTTACATGCATTAAGACAGTAAGACTAAGGAAAGTAGCACTCTATACTTCTTTCCCAAATAACAAAAAAAATTATCACATTTTAACCTTGGTTATAAGACTTCTTATATTATTCTTTAATCCTTAACCAAAAACTGGTATCATACAAAAACAACTAAGGAGGTAAATCTTTCCAATTACTCAATTCTGAATGAAAACTTCCTTTTTAAACAATTTTATTCACATAATTTGTAAATTATGCAATTTACCCATTAAAAGTGCTCAATTTAGTGGTTGTCAGTATAGTCACAATGCCACACAAGTAGTCCCACAATTAATTTTAAAAAATTTCCTCATCCCCAAAAGAAATCTGGTATCCATTAGCTACTACTTCTCACTTCTCCTCTTCTCATTTCTGTGGCAACCACTAATCTACTTTCTATCTCTACAGGTTTGCCTATTTGGGACACTTTATAAATTTTATCAAGCAATACAGTTTTTCTGACTGGCTTCTTTCACTTACTATATCGCTTTCAATCCTCATGTATGTTGAAGTATCAGTATGTCATTTTTCTTTTTAAAAAAACTTAGTATTTTTGGAATGTTGTTTTATGCTATCGAGTCAAGCACGACTCAGCGACCCTATGAACAAAAGGCTTGAAGTCCTGAAGCCTTTCTACAACTCTTGACATTTATCAAAATCCATAGCTGCCAGAGGCATGTTGTTTAGGAAGTGGATGCTACTCCTGCTTTCAAACTTGTCTTAAAACTGGAAGCTCCATCAAACACTCTCCACCATGGCTAATCGTTATGGCATTTGACACACCAGGCACAAGGTTAAGCATTACAGCAACCCCAGGTTACCTCAGTACAGTATGACAGAAGAGAATGTTCCTCCAAAAATATGAAAATATGGAACGCTTCATGAATGTGTGTGTCATCCTTGTACAGAAGCCATGCTAATCTGCTCTGTATCATTCCAATTTTAGTATATGTGCTGCTGAAATGAGCACATTTTCTTAATAGTACATTAAAATAGTGTTCTTTTCAAGTTATTTTAAGAAAAAAACAAAACAGGATGCCCTAGTATTATTAAAAATGTGTTGTTGTTGATGTTGTTAGGTGCCCTCAGATTGAGTATGACACATAGCAACCCTATAAACAAAAGATCTGAATGCTGTTTATCCTGCACCATCCTCACACTTCCTGACACACAAGAGCCCATTGCAGCAGTTACCGCATCAATCCACCTAGCTGAGGGTCTTGCTCTCCTGTATCGACCCTCCACTTTTCACAGCATCTTGTCCTCCTCCAAAAATAGCCCCTCCTAGCAATATGCCCAAAGTATGTGAGGCAAATTCTCATTATTCCTGCCTCCAAAGAGCACTCCAAAACAATGTGCCATAAGGGGGGGGGAACCCAACTTCAGAATCTCTGGAATAATATTTACAAAAGTGTCCATATAAATACTCAAATTTAAATTGCAAGCCAGAACATGAGAGCTATATGTGATTTTTAAATATATTAAATCCTAAATTTTAAAAACTTAACATGAAAGAAGAAAATATTATCAGTCTTTAACTAGGAATATTCAAGTTGGACATAAAAAACTCTTTGGAACAGGGATATCAAAGTAAATATCATGGTGCAACCACTGTGGAAGGCGGTATGGTGCTTTCTAAAAAAAGCTGCAAACAGAGATAACATTTGACCCAGCAATTCCACTACTGGGAATATACCCCAAAGAGATCATAACTGACATCCAAGCAGATATATGCACACCCATTTTTATCACAGCTTTGTTCACAGTAGCAAGGAGTAGGAAACAACCTAAGTACCCATCATCAACAAACGAATGGATAGAGAAACTGTGGTATATTCACACAATGGAATACTATGCTACATTGAAAAACAAGGAACTCATCCAATATTATTCACAATGGGTGACCCTGGAGGACATTATGCTGAGTGAAGTATCTCAGTAACAAAAAGACAAATACTGCATGGTGTCACTGTTGAAAAACATGACTGACATTGGGGTTGGGGGAGACTGAGAGATGGGTTAGATATTGTATACTGCACTGAAACAGTATGATTAGGTATTATTGTCATGACTGAGAGTCCAGAGCGAAGGCTGCCTAGTGGAGTGGACCTGGGAGGAGGGATTGTAAAACAATGAAAGAATTTTTCTTTTACTTTTCCAAGAGGGACCTATACTTGGGGGGAAGGTTGGGAGGGGAGAAAAGTGCAACAATGAATGAATGGAAATACAAAGTCTCTGTAAATTTTCATGGAAATAAATAATAAAAAACAAACAAACAAAGTAGGTATCAGAAGGGTCTTGGCTGAAAGCAGAGAATTCCAGAAAAGACATTTACTTGTGTTTACTGACTATGCAAAGACAGTGCGCATCATGGAACAACAAATCATGGAAACACTGAGAAGACTGGGAATCCCAGAACATTCAATTGTGCTCATGTGAAACCTATACATAAATGAAGAAGCAAATGTCTGAACAGAACAAAGGAACTCCACATGGTCTAAAATCAGGAAAGGTATGCATCAGGATTATATCATTCACCAAAGATATTCAATGTGTATGCTGAGCAAATAACTTGAGAACTTGGATTCCATGAAGAATGTGGCATTAGGAATGGAGGAAGACTCATACACAGAAGACAGAACGTTGCCTGTAGAAAAGAAAGAAGGTATGAAGCATCTACTGATCAAGTTCAAAGACTTTATCTTTCAATATGGATTATGCCTCACAAGAAGAAAACAAAAATCCTCAAAAAGAACCAAAAAACATCATGATAAATGAAAAAAGACAGAAGTTGTCATGGATTTCATTTTACTAGGATCCATAATCAGCACCACATACAGCATTCAAGAACCCAAAACCACTTACTGCACTGGACAAATCTGCTGCAAAGGACTGTTTCAAGGTGCTAAAAAACAAGGACATCACTTTGAGGACTAAGGTGTGCATGACTCAAGCTATAATATTTTCAATGGTGCAGGATTCAGCAATGTTTGGCTCTGATGTACATAAGACTGCTAAGAGTTACAGCTGACTCAATGATTCTTAACAACAATAAAAAATGCACATTAGGATAAACTATTAAAGATGTAAAACCTGCTGTTTTACCATAGGTAAATACTGAAAATACATTCCAAACATAAATTTTAGTGGCTGATATATTTAAATCACCCACCATATACTTAGCAGCCATGTGTTTAAACCACTGTACCACCAAGGTTCTTCTTACAAAAGCCTGAAACTGTTCACTAGAAAAGGGAATGGAAAATTCTGATAATTCAAACATTTCCAAACCCATACCCTGGTTTTATAGCGCTCCTTGGAGGTAAGGATGATGAAACAACATTGGGCCTATAATTAGTGAAGGCTATTCCTTGGAGAAGGACAGCATGCTTGGAAAGGTAGAGGGACAGAAAAGGAGAGAAAAGACCCCAAACTAGGTGGACTGACACAAGTGCAGCAACAGGCTCAAGTGTGCAGAGACTGCAAGCACGGCACAGGACGTGACAGGGTTCAGGTCTGTTGTTAGGAGGGCCGCTGTGAGTTGTACTAGACTTGATAGCCTCTAGCAGCAGCAGCATTTACTAGAGGAAGCTCTCATAGCTTAGTGGTAAAGAGGTGCAGTCCCAAAACAAATCAACCAGCTGCTCTGCAGGAGAGAGATGGTAATCTTCTCCCATGCCATTTATAGCCTCTGAAAACCCACTGGAGGATCAGTTGTAAGTCACTTGCAACTCAACAATTACAACATAGCAACAATACAACAGTATATATTAAGTTCTGGTGGCCCAGTGGGAGAGGAGCTACAATGAAAATCCAAGAGTGAGCAGTCTGAAATCATCATTTAGTTACTCCACGGGATAAATATGGACAACCTCCTGCCACTTGATTTGCTGCCACTAAAAAATCTGCTAGAAAGTCAGCTATGAGTTGGTTTTCAATCAATGGCAATCAGTTGAATTGTTGAGTACGTATCAAAAAGCCACTAACACAGAGTACATTTCAACTCACAGCAACAATTCATTGCATTTCTGAGGCTATAAATTAAGAGGAGACTGCCTCTGAATACTTATCTTTCCACTAGCAAAGCAACTTACTATGCACTACTCCTCCGGAGCTCCTTGGAAGAAATGCAAGTGTTGCCAGAGTGCTCATGTGAAGCAAGAATGGTGAGACTTGGCATCATATATTTTATACATGTTGTCAGGAGGGGCCATTCCCTGGAGAGATCATGCTTAGGAAAGTAGAGGGTCAGTGAGAGTAATGAAGACCCTCAAAAACATATACTGAAGGAAGTAAAATGTGCAACAACGAATGAATGAAAATCTAATTCTTCTGTAAACTTCTGTTAAAATCACAATTAAAATTAAAATTTTATAAAGAAAAAAGGTGTACTGACACAGTGACTGCAGCAGCAGGCTTAAGCCCCTCAGTTTGTGAGGATGGCGCAGAATCAGGCCAGGTCTCACCCTGCTATACACAGGACTGCCATGAGTCACAGCCACCTAGACGGACCTGACAACATCTCTGTTCATTAGGCTATTTCAGTCATAAAAATAAAAAACTCTGCACGTGATCCTGCTAAATAGTTCTTGCATCAGGATCACGAGAATGTTGCAGAACAGGGCACGTTTCCAATCTGTTGTTTACAGGTTGTTGTTGACTCGATGGCCCTCAGTAACAACAACCAGTTATCTGGTATCACAACTGAGCACTTGGCTGAAGACTGAAAGGTCAGCTGTTTGAATCCTAAGCCAATAGATGGAGAACAATCTTACGGATCTGCTTCTGTAAACAATCCAGTCAGAGAAACGCTATGGAGGTAAGTCTACTTTGTAAAAAAAAAAACAAACCTCAAACTCAATGCCACTACTAAGTAGGAACCAACTCACAGCTGATTCTCCAGTGGGGTTTCAAGGCTATAAATCATATGGGAGGAGACTGCACATCCTTCTCCCCTGGAGCAGCTAGTAGATTTGAACCAGCAAAGAGACCTGGCCTTTGGGTTAGCAGTGCAACTCCCTACAAAGTAGGCCACCAGAGGGTTATGATAAATCACAAATGATTTGGTGCCATACAACAGCCATCATTCAAACACTTGCTGAATGTATCTATTAAGTGACAGACTATGATAGCATATACTGGAAAGGACTATTGAAGAGTAGAGTTTCTCAATTTCAGAATTACTCCTTGCTTGCTAGGCATCAGAAAGTCGGACAATGACTAGGGATGATAGAAGGGAGAATTGATGTCTTTGGGCTTTGATGCTGGAGAAGAGTACTGACTATGCCTGGAGTGCTAGGAGAACAAACAAGTTCATCCTGGAGAGGGTAAAAGCTGGGCTGCTCCTAGGAGGCAAGAATTCTGAAATTCCATCTGACAGACTTTGGACATGTTGTGAGGTGGGATCAATCCTTGGAGAGGGACATCATGCTTGGGAGGTGGAGGGACAGCACAGGAGAGGAAGACCCTCGATGAGATGGACTGATTCAGTAATTGCGTTAACAGGAGGTGTCAGAGACAGTAAGATTGACATGGAATAGAGCAGGATTTAGGGCTGTTGTACATAGAGTCGCTCACTATGAGGCTCAAGAGACTCAACGGCACATAACAATAACAACAATAACAACTCTGGGCTCGAGAAGTCTTTGTTATTGTAGTGGGGCACTGACCAATATACTATAAGATACTCAGGAACAGTCTTGGTCTCTATCTACAGTAGTAGTAGCGTCCTAGGTGACAACAGAAAACTCTCTCTAGCCCCTGTCAAATATCTGCCACTGTTTTGCTGAGAATTAGTGACAGAAAATAATGAGAGGCAAATGACAAACTCTAACTAAAAACTGTTATGTCTATGACTGAGGTGTGGCAGAACACAAGAGAGACATTTATCCAGCAATAGGCGGATAGGTTCAGCAGAAGGGGATGACTGACAGGAGAGGCTTTCCTGAGCAAGGATATAAGGACTGCTTTGTGAAGGATGACGCAAATAAAGGTGGGAAAATGGGAGTCATATCCCAGAAAAAAGAAACTGCAGGTGTAAAGACAAGAAAATGATCAGAAACCTCAGTGTACAAGCAATTCCATATTCCTGCATAACAGAATCAGATAGGGAAAGAGGCAAATGGTAAATTTTCAATGAATGACAGCTATTATTGTTTCTATTTTGTCTCAAAGACAACTAACTGGTAGCTCCTGATGGAATTTAAAGCAGAGAGAAAAGATAGTAGATGGGAACATGGATGGAAGAAAGCACAAGTAGAAACAATGGATTTATCATTTCAGAAGTTATATAAAAGTGATTCTTATACCTCTCAAAGAAATGACTAAAGACATTTTCCATAACAAGCAACATATTTTCTATGGTAGGCACTGAGTGACAAAAATGTCCAAAAGCCACATAAAGAAAAAGCAACTTAACTTGGTCAGTTTTAGAGTTACAGGAGTGTTCTAATTAATGTTTTCTCCCCAACAGCAACAGAGTAAGATCTTTAATCATCTGCATTTAAATAGGAACATAAAATTAGCTTCAGAAGACTTTATTTAAAAGTACTTGCCTATAATCCTTCAAAAACCTTGATTCTCAAATCTCTGTCTTTGGCAGAACCACGGTAGTAAAACTGTAGAGGAATAACTCACTCCACGCTGCAGCTGGAGTGTTATACCACCTATCTAATGAAACAAATGCACTGTCTAGTCCAGTGAGTAGAGGCAATCAAGGAGGCCAGTGGTTTAGTGTTAAGACCAGATTTTGCCAGTATGTCACCTTCACAAAATACATAGGATACTTACGTATTGTTAATTATTTGAAATCTTTCACTCTTCTTAAATGAAAGATCTTCTGTAGTTCTAGCTTCATAATCATATAAGGCCACAAATATTGTAACACCACCTACGGAGGGAAAGAAAGAACCAAAGTAAATGATATAAATTAACAAAACACTATACTGCCTGTAAAAAAAAAAGCAAACTTATGGGCAGTTTTCCTCTTTCTCTCCAGAATATATATTTTGTAGAAGTTGAGATTTTAGACAGATGAAATTTTTAAGACATTACATGACGTTATTTGTGTTATTCACAAATTCTAAAATTCTACAGACTCAGAGACACAAACTTAATATCAGTTCAGAAGAGCAATATCTCTGGCTTGAGAAAGCAATAAAATTTCAAATAAATTCTTTGGCAAAAAAAGCACAAAGTAGTATTGTAAGATAACAGTAACCTCAATTTGTCATTAATAGTCAATAAACACTTCTGTTTATAAGACTAGTCAATAATAATTATTACTGTACTACAGTAATACTTATTTCATGTTTAACTTACAGATAAAAATTACATGTTTTTCTTAGAAATTAAATGACACGGCTATAAGTATACAGCTGTGCCACACTAGCATTATCTACAGATACTTCAGAATTTTTAGCACACTGAACTATTATATCCAAACCAAAGACTAGAACAGACTTAAACAGTATGTATAGCACTTCAGTGTACAAAACTGTTAAAGGAAGGTAAAAATTCTTTAATGGCATTCTTTTTTTAAAAAAAAACAAAACATCACCACAATAAAAACCTCCCACTAAATCACAGACTAAGTTTATTAGGCAATACTTAACAAGCAAAACAGCATATAATGACATCTTAATCTGAATATACACATACTTTATTCATTACCATTCCACTGAGTTGTCAAATCCATCTTAATTTCCAATATATCTATCACTGTTTTTAAAAATGGTAGAGTAAAGGGCTCCCAGTAAATCTACAGACTAATAATTAAAATGTTGTGATATTTAGAAATGAACATAAAATCTGTTCTGTATAAAAAATTATAGAAAATAAAAGTTAAAAATATTATCACATAAAATATTATTTCTATGACCTTTCCTCTAAGTTCCACAGTTCTACATCAGTAGCATATTTGCCATCTCTACTTTAATGTCTTGTAAGCACCCATTAAAAGATAGCTCTGAAGTTATGTTCTGTGACCTGTACTTACCTAAATCTCCCATGTGTAAACAAACAGCACTACTATCTAATCAGTTGCTTACGTCAAGTGCATTACTAAGACTGTCAATTCTACTTCTAAAATGACTTATTATCTACTTCTATCCATTTCTACACCACCACTTTAATCCCAAAGTCCTTGTCATCTTTTGATGGAACTATCAGGAGTAATAATTTTCTAACCCCTTGCAGTCATCATACAACTGCCAGTTTTTAAAAAAGGAAATTCAATCATGCACATCCTGCAATTAAAACTTCAATAGCTTTTTTCAGTATTGAATAAACCCCAAACTTCCTAGCACAGTCTACAAAGTACTGAGTAATCAAGGACTTCTGCAAACCCTTTAGTCCATTATGTATTTCTCGATCCACTCTGGCCTATCTACTAGTATTTAAAATTGCCAAATCCACCTGTATCCTCTCAAATTTTGCATATTCTTTTCACTCACTAGAATGCTCTTTTCCCAGTTCCGTACATGGTTAAGCATTCTAGTTTCAAATCAAAATTTCTTCTCTCCAGAAGGGCCTCCTACTTGTTCATTTATAGCACATAAGAACCATTAACCACTCTGTTGAATTGTTCCCTTGTTAACTATTGCCCAACCCTCATAATATAAGCTCCGTTAGGACAGAAACCTTTTCCATCTTCCTCACCTCTCTACACCTGGCACACAGACACTCCATATTTGTTGAATCAATATTTCATATAAATAAGAGACCTCTCCAGGGTACTGAAGAGCAATAGTGTCACTCTGGAGACTAAGGTGTGTCTGAATCAGGCTATGGTCTTTGCAATCACTTGTTATGCATCAGAGAGTTGGACAATGACTAAGGAGGATAGAAGGAGAATTGATGCCTTTGAGCTGTGGTGCTGGAGAAGAGTACTGAATATACCATGGGCTGCCAAGAAAACAGATTCATCCTGGAGAGGGTTAAACCAGGCTGCTCCTTGGAGGCAAGGATGTGGAGGCTTCGTCTGACATACTCTGGAGATGTTTTAAGGAGGGAGAGATCCTTGGAGACGGACATCATACTTGGGAGGGTGGGACAGCGCAGAAGGGGAAGACCCTCTATGAGGTAGATTGATTCAGTGACTGAAGTAATCGGGATGGGTGTGTCAGAGGCAGTGAGAATGGCACAGGATAGAGCAGGGTTTAGGCCTGTAGAACATAGGGTCGCTATGAGTCACAAGTGACTTGACGGCACATAACAACAACAAGAAGGTGGTTTAGGTAAAATCTTTAATAAAATCTTTAAAATAATTTAAACTTTTAGTAGTAAGAGTACTACAATGGTCACCTGTTCTGAAAGAGAGTTAAACGAACAAAACTGAACTCATTGCCAACAAGTCAAATTCTCACAGTGACCCACAGAACAAGGAACAACTGTCTGCTATGGTTTCCAGGGCTGTAATCTTTCTGGAAGCAGTCTGCCATCTTTCTTTTGCAAAGAAGCTGGTAGATTTAAATTGCTAACATTCCTGTTAGCTTTAGAAAGGAGGAGTTACAGATATCAAAGAGTTGGCCACAATCTTAATTCTCTAATGAACAGTCTAACATAATCAAATATATGACATGGCATTTCTCTGGCTACTGAGGAACAACCTTGACAGCAGTGTAGTAGGTGTGATAGTAAGAACATATGTTGCTCAATGTGACAGTGCTAGCTCGAGGGATAAGCCAAAGGATAAAGTGGATGCTCCAAATAATGGGGAGAAAAGGAAAAACTTAAGTCTTTGCTGACACCACAGCCTGTAGCTCACTCTGCATTGCTGTTTAAAACACTTGTATCTGGTTTCTTGCAAGGAAAAATATCTTGACACTGGACCTTTTAAAAGAATGCAAATTTCTTGTTTTCTTTTAAAATTTTCTACTGTTTTTTAAAAAACATGAAAGTATTTTTAAATAGCAGGTCTGTCTCCACGCAAGGCTTTCGACTATCCCTTCTTCCTGTTTTATGAGATGATGTTATAAAATAATGAGTAGAGTTCTAGACTAGAACAGCTAACCTGGGATCTCTTGTATATTATCTGTGACTGTGGAAAAAAAAATCATTAAAGCTCTCTAAGCCTCAGCTTCTTTTATCTGATAGAAAAGCTTTATTATTATCATCACGTAGGTAACATTTATCAAGTAATAGTGGATGGCATGCAACAAATCTGAGAAGTTCTAAGATTTTTAGAGTGGCATATTTTTTAATTTTTATACAGCCAAAGTCTGTCTCATAGTAGACATTCAATTAATATTTGAAAAAGGAATTAGTGAAATAATAAATAATACACCTAATACATAGGTTATATCACCAGATTATCATAAAATTTCCCAAAACAAAAGCCATGCATACAGTATAATTTTAATGTTTCTGTGAGAGACTGCAATTTTCACATAAATTTTTTTCAAATCCCCCAGTAGTAATTTTTCTTATAATTGGGCAAGTTTTATGCATATACTGTCCAAGGAAACATTCTTTAACAAAACTGTTCACCTAAATCTCACCTGTTAGATTAGTAGGATATGAACTTGGCACCACTGAGAAAGAGGAAGATGTTCCGCCGAAAGGTGTCACACCTGATGATCCTCCAAACGGTGCCATTGAAAGAGTGCTAAAATTTGAAGAGGTCCCCTTTGTTGACGACGATGGCACCAGTGAAGTGTGTTCTGCTCCATAATGACTGGCACTTGTACTGACAGACTCTGGAGGGTTTTCAGTTCTGTAGTTAATGGATGGACTTTTATTCTCTTTACTTTTAATGCAGCCCATTATTAAATCTACAAAAGCGATAAAATGAATCTTTTGAGAAGCAATTAACATGCAAGATACTTCAAAAAACATTAAATTCAAAGTGAACAAGGCAATTCTCATGGCAAAAAAAGTATTATTCATAAAACAAAAGCAGCAAGCAAAAACCAGAGATGACTAAAATGCAAGTCTCTTCTCTCCATGTCTCATATTTATTTATAACACTGTACAAAAGAAGAGAAGAATCAATGCCTTTGAGTGGTGCTGGAGAAGAGTACTGACTATTCCATCAACTGCCAAAAGAACAAATAAATGTTTTGGAGAAAATGTAACCAGGGTGCTCCTTGGATGCAAGACTGGTGAAACTTCATCACACACTCTTTGGCTTCTTGGTAAGAGGGGCTGCTCTTTGGAAAAAAGGCATCATGCTTGGAAAGGTAGAGGGTCAGCAAGAGAGAGAAAGACTTCCAATAAGATGGGACTGACACATGACTGCAGTAATGGGATCAATAGTGTAAGAGATAATGAACACCAACTAGGGCAAGGTTCAGATCCATGGTTTTACTGGGTCACTGAGTCACAGTGAACTCAACAGGACTTAACAACAACAAATGAAATATAATCCAAACCACAAAGACAAACTGTGCACAGAAATGAAAATTTTCTAGTAGCTATATTTAAAAAGTAAAAAGGCAACTGGTGAAATTAATTTTAACATATTTTACTCAACTCAATACATCTAGAACATCTTCATTAAAAAACAATATAAATACTGCCAATTATATATGTCACATTCTTTTTTTGTACCCATCTCATAAATCCAGTATGGATTTCACATACAGAATATCTCAAATTGACCAAATACATTTCAAGTGATCAGTAACACTATATGGCTAGTAGCTCATACAAGACAATGTAATTCTATACTATTTCTCTTTCCTATCAACAGACATCCAGACTAAAACAGATTAAGAATCTGACCTGTTTAACCACTACTGAAATAATAGCACTTTGAAGCCCTAGACATAACTGAGGTACATTACTGGATACAGTGCTCGAAGTGGAGCCTCTCAGGTAGGAAGGCACTCTAAAAATTAGGAGAAACAGCTGAAAACATGCATTGTTAACTGAAACATGGCATGTAGGAAGTATGAATCCAGAAAAATGGGAGCTGTCAAAATGAAATAAAATGCATAAAGATCAACACCCTATTAATAAGTGAACTGAAAAGGACCGGTATTGGTAACTATGAACCAGTCATATGACAAAATGGCAAAATGAAAAAGAATGGTCTTCATTCCTAGTCAGATGAAGAACATTTCATGATTATCCTGAAGTACAATGCAGAGTGGTAAGATACTATCTACACCACATGAGGGAGATGTGTGAATATAACTATTATTCAAATATATGTACCAACCACTAAAAGATGAGGGAATTGAGGATTTCTATCAACTTTTGCAATCTGAAGTTGAACAAGTATGCAATAAAGATGCAAAAATAGTAACTGGTGACTGGAATGCAAAAGTTGGAAACAAAAAAGGACTGGTACTTGAAAATTAAGACCTTAATGACAGAAATGAGGGTAGGGATCAATTGATAGAATAAGTAATGTATTCACGGCAAATATTTAAAAAAAAACATTAACAGCAACTATACACATGGACTTCATTGGATGGTGGAACTACAAAGGAATCAGACTAAATGTCACGGCAAATATTTTAAAAAAACGTTCACAGCAACTATCCATATGGACCTCATCGGATGGTGGAACTACAAAGGAATCAGACTAAATGCGTTGATAGAGTTGATGGAGAAGCTCAATATCAGCAGTCAAAACAAGGCCAGGAACATTTCCTCAAAAAAGTTGAACACAGCTATAACCCAGCTATATACCACTACTAGGAACATACCCCCCCAAAATTAGAACTGAAACACAAATTATACAGATTTATACACAATGTTCACAGCAATGTTATTCACAATCACAAGAACATGGAAACAGGCCCAAATGTCCAATCACAGCCGAATAGATTGAGAAACTGAGATACATTCACACAATGGAATACTATCCAGCACTCAGGAGCAATGATTTTGAAAAAATACTATGAAAATTGTGAGAGGCTGGAGAGCATTATGCTGAGTGAACTAATGCAGCCTAATAAGGACAAATAGTGCATACGATCATTATTGCAAAAATAGAAGGACAACTAATAAAATATGTACAGAAACTCAAGGGCTGGAGGGAGAAATGAAGGGGTGAGGGTAGGCAGGGATGAGACCACAGGGGTGCACAGACTGAGAGGAGGGGGGAGCAAATGGTAAGGATCCAGGTGAAAAGATAGGGTAATGATGGGTAAGGTCTAATGGAGAGTGATTTTATACAACCGTAATATGTAAGAATAATTGTATGAAACACAATGTGAAATGAAGAATAGTGTGCAACACAATGTATACAAACTTTGTAAGCAAAACAAAATAATGTAAAATGGAATATATTTGAATGTATGAAACATAATGTAAGTAACAAACAAAAATCAAGCCGGGGGGAAAAATTTTAAAAAATAAAATAACCACCAAGGCCAGGAATCTACTGGAACGGATCACTAGTTACTTATGTGCAAGCTCAAACAGAAGCTATAGAAATGAAAACAAGTCCACAAAAAGCAAAATAAGACCTTGAGTCTACCCCCAAAATATAATACACCAAGAACAGATTTAATGCACTTAACATTAATAATCAAAGACCAGAGAAGTTGTTGGATGACATCAAGGATATCATCCATGAGAAAGCAATAGGTCATTGCAAAGAAAAGAAAGGAAAGACTAAAATGGACATCAACAGTCACTGTGAAACCTGAACTGGACAAAGTGAAGAACTGCTCAAGTCAGAGAGCCAAACTGGAGACCAGAAGAAAGCTCAAGATGACAAAGCAAAGTATCACAATGAAATGTGCAAAGAGCAGGAGTTAGAAAAGCAGAAGGAAAGAACATGTTTAGCAATTCTCAAGCTGAAAGAACTGAAAAACGAACTCAAGCCTAAAGTTGCAATACTGAAGGATTGATTCTATGGGCAAAATCCTGAATGAAAAGAAGATGGAAGGAATACACAGTCACTATATTAAAAAAAAAATTGGTCAGTACTGAATCATTTCAGGAAGCAGTATATGATCAAGAATGAATGGCAGTAAGAAAGCTATTAAAACCATACTGAAGACATTGCCAAAAAATAAGGTCCCAAGAATTGATAAACTACCAACTGATGAGTTTTAACAGACATAAGCAGACCTGGATGAGCATGAGCTCACTTGCCCATGTCAAGGGAAGTTTCCCATCAGCACAACTGTGCTCATGGAAAAACCCATGTATTTGATTGATAGCTACCTGGCCAAATAACTGGAAAAAACTCTTGCCTGCTTCCACTTTAAGAAAAGGTGATTCAGCAGAGCACAGAAATTAATCAAGCAAGATAACTTTTATCACCTGCAACAGAGGAGTTCTGGATATACAATAAACTGCCAAAGGAACAAATCTTTCTTTTCCCCTCAATTTTTTTATTATTAATTTTAATGAAAATTTACAGAGACTTTGGATTTCCATTCATTCATTGTTATACTTTTCCTTCCTTCCCACACCTCCCCCTGCCCCATTGTTTTACAATCCCACCCCCCAGGTCCACTCCACTATGCAGCCTTCATTCCATACTACTGTCATGACAAAAATACCTAACAATATATCCCTTTTAAATAATGTCTCCCTCATCTGTTTCATTGCAGTTTACATTATTTATCCCCTCTTTTTCAGTCACCTCCCAACCCCGATGTCAGTCCTGTTTTACAATAGTGGCACTATGCAGTATTTGTCCCTTTGTGACTGAACTACTTCACTCAGCATCATGTCCTCCAGGGTCACCCATTTTGAATAATATTGTATTAGTTCCTTGTTTTCAATGCAGAGTAATATTCCATTGTATGAATATACCACAGGTTCTCTATCCATTTGTTTGTTGATGGGCATTTAGGTTGTTTCCAACTCCTTGCTATTGTGAACAAAGCCACAATAAACATGGGTGTGCATAAAAAAATCTTTCTTGAAGGAACTGCTAGGATGATGAAACTTTATTTCACATATTTAGGGCATGTTATCAGGAGGTATTAGTTTTTGGAAAAAGCAATCATGCTTGGAAAGGCAGGACAACTCTCAATGAAATAGAATGGCACAGTGAATATAACAATGGGCTCAAGTATCAAAGATTATGAGGACAGCACAGGATTTGAGCAAGATTCTGATCTGTTGTTGTTCATAGGGTGTTATGCATGGTAGCTGACTGGGTGGCATTTAACAACAGTAATAGACACTGGCACAGTGATGGTTTAGGTGTAGGATTCTCATTTTCCATGTGAGAGACCAAGGATGGATTCTGGGCCAATCAGTCATCTGTCAGGAGAGGTTTGTATGCTATGATTTCCAGACTGAGACAGACTTAAGAAGAAAGACATATAACAATATATTCCTAAAAAAAATCAGCCAATGAAAATCTTATAAATCAAAATGGTCAATGACAGCAATTTGTTTTAATGCATGTGGGTTGTCATTAGGGAAGGGAAGTCAACAAACATCAACAACCAACACACACACACACACACACACACACACACACACACACACACACACACTTTAATGCTTACTAAACAAACAGTATCACGCTAGCAGCATACATGGCGTTCTGAAATCTGCCCGTCAATCTTTCCACACTTCTCTCTCTCTCACTCCACACACTCACACACTCTCTCTCTCTCACACACACACAAACACACTCTCTCTCTCTCTCTACTAAAATACATACATTCTGAGCTTTCTCATTTCTGTTTTTCTACTCCTATAATTGTTTCTGGTCATATACTCTTTTCATATCTTCATCTGATAAATTATTGTTGTTATGTGCCACTGAATCACCTATGACTCATAGCGACCTTATAGCACTGAAGCCTGCCCTGTGCTGAGCCAGTCTCACTGACTCCAATAAGACTACCCCCATACCCCAGTTACCGTATCAATCTATCTCATCCAGGGTCTTCCTCTCCTGCGCTGTCCGTCTCTCCACTCTTCGGAGCTTGATGTCCTTCTCTAAAGAACAGTCTCTCTTGGCCATATGCCCAAAGTATATGAGACAAAACATCAAAATCCTAGCCTTCAAGGAGAAACTTGGTTTCACTCTCTACTAGACAGACCTATTTGTTTTCTTGGTGGTCTATGGTATGTTCAAGACTTTTTCAGTATTACAACTCAAAGGCATTGATTCTTCTTCTGTCATCCTTAGTCACTGTCCAGCACTCTGATACATAGCAAGTAATTGTGAACTCCGAGCAGATTATCCCAGTGTATCATCTTTTGATTTCCTGACCGCTTGTGCCAAGAGGGCTGATTGTGGATCCGAGCAAGCTGTAACTGTTAACAATTTTAATCTCTTCTCCATCTATCATGGTGTTGCCAACTGGCCCAATGGTGAGAATCGTCTTCTTCTTCTCGATGTTGATCTTCAATCCATATTGAAGACTATAGTCCTTGACCTTCTGCAGCAAGTGCTTCAGTTTCATGGAGGTTTTGTCATCTGCATAACATAGGTTGTTGATGAGTCTTCCTCCAATTCTGATGCCACATTGTTCCTTATAAAGCCCACACTCCCAAGTGATCTGTTCTGAAGATAGATTGAAAAAGTATGGAGACAAGATGTATCCCTGAAACACTCCTTTCCTGAATTTGAACTAAGCAGTTCTTTTTGAACCTTGCTCTGTTCTGAGGATGACTTCCTGGTCCTGGTATAGGTTTCGCATATGCAAAATCAAGTGTCCAGGGATTCCCATTTTCCTCAAGGTTAGCCACAATTTGTTGTGACCCACACAGTCAAATAATGCCTTTGCATACTCAGTGAAAGACAGGTAGACTCTGGGACTCTGCTTTCTGCTAAGATCCATCTGATATTGGCAATAATGATAAATGCAGTATCTTTTTAATGATGGTCATCACAAACATCATTTTTCATGAACGTTTTCCCCATTATTGATTTTTAAGATCACCAAGCATACTTTTGGGGAGATTTTCATATGAGATTGTTATACCATTCTATTTTGTATATTCCTTTTTTGCTTACTTTTCTAATGCTCATCAGCCTACTGCCAAGTGAGGGTGCTTGACTCCTCTCGTACCCAATGTACCACCTACTAATGTGAAGTTTTACTAAAGCTACAGAATCTTCACTATTATTTACTTCCTGAGGAATACTAATGTAGAGTTCATTAATCCATTTGCATTTATTAAAAACATCTCTTTATTTTGTGTGTATTTTATCGATTCCTTTAACACAGTAACTGCAACAATGGGCTTAAGCAGACTGTGAAGATGATGCAGGTAAGGCAGTTTTTACAAAGACAAGGTCACTATGAGTTGGAGACAGTAGCACCTAACAACAATAATGACACCTGGAAGGAAGCACAGAGATGAGGTAGGTTAAGTACGGGACTGCTAACTAAAAAGCCAGCACTTTGAACCCATCAGTAGCTCCATGGGCTAAAGACAGGCAGTCTCCTCCCATTAAGATTTAGTTTTAAAAATCTGTTGCAGGGTGGCCATGAGCAGGAACAGACCCACCAGCAGAGGGTTTAATTCTTGGTTTATGATATTCAAAAGGAAGTATGTGACTAAGAGCACTGCCTCAAATTCAAAAAGCTAAACAGTTACAACTTCAGCTATATAATTATTAATTTTAAGTGTAGTTATAAATACTAAAGCAAAAATATTCTCAGAATCTGAGTTAGGAAGTTTTGAGTCACTATCTTAAATGGGTATATTGTAAAGATACTGTACTTAAGTGTTAGCAATGACACACAACTGGACTTGGAATTTAAATACACACTGAAAATAGAATGACAAACTAAAAGCTAAATATACAAAATGCAATGCAGTCATTGTATTAGAAGGAACTAAGGATAACTAACTTCCTAACCCGAAGGTACACATAGTTGAGGCCATCAGCTGCTCTGCGGGAGAAGGATGGGCAATCTCCTCCCGTGGTGCGATTAACTGCCTCTGAAAGTCCACTGGAGGGTCAGCTATGGGTCGGTTCTGACTCAACAGCTCACAACAACACCACAACAATCCTGGATTAGGGAAAAAAGGTCTCTTCAACATGACCTAAAAGTAAAAGCATTAAAGTAAAGACTAATAGATATGAGTACATAATTTGTAAATGAGGTACAGGGGGAGGGTAAAAACACTTCAGTGAAGTTAAAGATATGACAAAATATGTACATATAAAAACTATGATTGATATTCTTAATATAAACTCTTACACATGAGGGGAAAGTTCTATTAAAAAACCTGGAAAATCTATTAAGAGGTAATGCGCAAAAGAAATATAAAAGGCCAACTGATATTCTGAAAGTCTGTTCTAGCTTCCCAGTGTTCTCATAAGTGCAATCTGTCTTCCAAACATCATTTCTATACTTATTGTTGTTGTTTGGTGTCATTGAGTAGAAACTGACTCATAATTAACTGTCTAGCAGGTTTTCAGAGGCTGTAAATTGTATGGGAAGGGAATGCCTATTTTCTCCTGTGGAGAAGCTGGTAGATTCGAACTGTCAGCCTTTGGTTTGCTAGTGCAACTCCTCGCCCACTGGGCCAGCAGGGCTCCAGATTTAATGGCAACCTCAGTAAGACTGCATAATTACCAAGTATCATGAAGATGTTATCACATTAGTTATCTCCTTCTTAAATTGTTTTTAAAATAGTTGTAATTTCCAGACAGTAAAATTCATTCTAAGTAGCATAACGTGCAGTGAGGATGCTCTTTTTTTTTTTTTTTAAAATTTTCATGTTCTTTTTAGTATTATTGTATTTCAGCCTGGTTTCTTTGTTAACAATAATAAATCCAACACTGGGGAGCACGAATTGTTTTATCGTCATCAACACGGTACTTAAGTAAATCAAATCTTGTCAAGTACATGGTCACTTGGGTTTTGTTTCCGCATCTGTCACTTGGCGAATGAAGACCCCATCTTCGGGGTGCTCTGTGTCATCCATTTCATACGTGTGTGATGATGCTATTGCCAGGGTCATGCCATCATTACTGAAGGCAAGGGAGGCGATGCTGGTGGGACAGAGGATGCTCTTTAGAGGCAAGGATAGTGAAATTCTACCTTACATACTTGTTCAGATAAGTCAGTCCTTGGAAAAAGACATCATGGTTGAAAAGGCGGAGGTTCACTAAAATGGAGAAGACATTCAACAGGATGACCTGACAAAGTGACGGTATCAACAGGCTCGAGTGTATCAGGGATGATGGGAATGGCACAGGACAGGGTGAGGTTCAGAGCTGTTGTTCGTAGGATCGCTATGAGTTTTAGTTTACACGATGGCACCTAACAACTACATTAGTATAAAGATATGCAAGTTCTGACAAGCATACATGTTGTGCAAACAATCTCAACGAAGTAAAAGTATTTTGAATATTCTCAAAAAATTGCCCTGTGGAGAAGGAAAGGGAGGAGGAGGAGGAGGGAAAGTAACCTAGGGCAGCAGAGAAGAGCAGATGAAGGGGTGGTGAAGAACAGACAATGCACAGTGAGAATTTTATGACAAAGGCTTTGATCAACTGTAATATTATAAACCATAATGTGTATTAAAAAAAATCTCCTGTGCCCTACTGAAGTCAACTTCTTCCCTTAATTTCTGATGAACAGTGATGTTTTATGTTCCTATAGTTTTGTCTTTTCTACATACCCGATGTAGAAGAGGCTGTGGCACCAGGATAAGATTTCGGATGTCAAATGGATCCTGGCTGAAAGAAAAAACTATCAGAATGTGTATTTGTGCTTTACTGACTATGTAAAGGTATTCGACTGTGTGGATATGAATAAATTATGGCTAACTCTGAGAAGAATGGGAATCCCAGAGAACTTAATTGCACATGTGAAATGTATGCCTACACCAGGAGCAAGGGAACACAGCTGTTATGTGCCATTGAGTCCCCTGTAACTCACAGCGACTCTATGTTCAATGGCTCTGAAACTTGCCCTATCCTGAGCCAGTTGCACTGAAATGTATACCTACACCAAGAGCAAGGGAACACAGTTGTTATGTGCCACTGAGTCCCCTGTAACTCATAGCGACTCTATGTTTAATGGCTCTGAAACTTGCCCTATCCTGAGCCAGTTGCACTGACTGTGACACAACTAATCCTATTACCCCAGTCACTGAAGTCAACCCATGTCATCCAGGGTCTTCCTCTCCTGTGCTGTCCCTTCATCCTTCCAAGTATGATGTCCTTCTCTAAAGACTAGTTTCTCCTGGCCACGTGCCCCAAGTACGTGAGCTTCAGAATCCTAGCCTCCAGGGAGAAACCTGGTTTCACCCTGTCCAAGACAGACCTATCTGTGCTCCTGGTGGTCCATGGTATGTTCAAGACTCTTTACCAACACCGCAACTCAAAGGCATCAATTTTTCTGTCATCCTTAGTCATTGTCCAGCTCTCTGATGTACAAGTAATTGTGAAGACTATGGTCTAGATCAGGCACACCTCAGTCTCCAAACTGACACTGTTGCTCTTCAGTATTCTAGAGAGGTCCCAGACAGCAGAATTCCCCAATTAAAATCATCTTCTGATTTCCTGACTGCTAGTGCCAAGAGTGCTGATTGTGGAACAGAGCAAGTAAAGTTAACAATTCCAATCTCTTGTCTGTCTATTATGATGCTGACAACTGGTCCAGTGGTGAGAATCTTTCTTTTCTTGATGTTGAGCTTCAATCCGCATTGAAGATTGCAGTTCTTGACCTTCTGCAGCAAATCCCTCAGGTCCTCCTCAGTTTTGGCAAGCAAGGTTGCATCATTTCCAATTCTTATGCCACATTCCTCCTCATAAAGTCTAGCCTTCTAAATGATCTGATCTGGATATAGCTTGAAAAGGTATGGAGAGAGAATATATCCCTTACTCATACTTTTCCTGATCCTGAATCAGGCAGTGTTTCCTTGCTCTGTTTTGACTACTGCTTCCTGGTCCAAGTACAGGTTTCACATGGGCACAAGTAAGTGTTCTGGGAATTCTCATCCTTCTAAGGTTAGCCACAATCTATTGTGATCCACACAGTTAAATGCGTTTGCACAGTCAATGAAAAACAGAAAGACATTCTCCTGGTACTTGCTGCTTTTAGCTAAGATCCATATAACATTGATGCCTTTGAGCTGTGGTGCTGGAGAGGAGTATTGAGAATACCATGGACTGCTAGGAAAACAAACAGATTTGTCCTGGAAAGGGTTAAACCAGGTGGCTCCTTGGAGGCAAGGATTCTGAGGCTCTGTCTAACATACTTTGGACATGTTGTGAGGAGAGACCGGTCCTTGGAGAGGGACATCATGCTTGGGAGGGTGGAGGGACAGCGCAGGAGAGGAAGGCCCTCTATGAGGTGGATTGATTCAGTGACTGGGATAATTGGGATGGGAGTGTCAGAGACAGTGCGATTGGCACAGGACAGAGCGGAGTTTAGGGCTGTTGTACATAGGGTCGCTATGAGTCGCAGGCGACTCGAGGGCACATAACAACAACAATAACATCATGTCCCTACCACGGCTACATTGTGCTGCCAACCCGAAACCAGGGAGTTCAAACCTATCAGCTTCTCCACAGGAGAAAGATGAGCAATTTTCTCCAATTTAGTTTACAGCCTCTGAAAACTCACAAGGAAGGTCAGCTATGAGTCGGTTCCAACTTGACGGTATTGAATGACTATAAATCATTACACATTAGCCCTTGAGAAAACACTACAAACATGATTAACATTACTGGTAGTCATCTTCATTGCTACACCAAGGATACAATCCTAACTTTGAAATTAGTGCTCTACCTAGTACCATCATAATGGTGAACCAAAAGAATTCCTGAATGATTTAATGAACTTTTGAATTTTGAACTCTTTAAAAACATGTAAGTGTATTTTGACAATATACACTACATCCAAGTTGGGGCCATAAACACTTCCTCAAACTTTCATTTTCAAACTGTTCCTTTAACATAAAGCACAAAAAGTTAAGAAGGATCAGGAAAGAACAGCAAATACAGGCAGAAAAGAGGTAACAGACTACACAAGGATCAATATACACTGTGTCTTTAAAAGAACTTAAATTTCCAAAATTCAAAAGAGAATAGACTGAGAGCAGCAGAAACCAAATCTTCAGTGTTCCCTGGTAATTTTCTACTATCTTCTTTGTTTACATCTTAAATTTACAAACATTTGATCTCTGGAAGAGTAAGTCAACTCACTCAAAATTCCTGTTACCCAATTTCTTTAATAAACTCTGGCATTTGGTCCATCTGTGAAAATGATGTGCTATAATGAATACTTTAAGAACAGTAAAGAATAAGGACAGGTTTTGCATATTGTGGTGTTGATGATTAAAAAAAAAAACCCCCACACACATCAATTTTGAGATAAACCCATAAGGGTTTAAAAATATCTTAAAGAATTCAACATAGCACAGACAGATATTATGAAAATTCACCTTTGTTAATCACCTTTGGCCACATTAGGCAATTCTCAAAACAGACTGTTGGTGGAATGGTATTTATGAACTATTTCTCTAATAATGTATTTCTCCCACTTTATTTCTTACTGAAAGAATCTAAAATGCAGAACAAACTAGTTATTCCTTTTTAAGAAACAATTTTCATTTCTAACCTTAGCATGAAGGCTTTTTCCTTAAACTCCTGAATATTTTATTTCCACCATCCTTTTACTGAGCCATTCCACCTCGTAAAGCTATCATTTTTATTCTTTATGTTGTTCTCATGTGTGCATTCTTTATGAGAACAGAGTTTAATATACCAGGAAGTTCTACTGTTAACTCACAGGCTGTGCCTCTCTGGGAGTTCAAACCCACCAGCGGAAATCTGCAGGAAAGCAATTGCATTTTATGCCATTTACAGCATAAAACCCACTGGAGTATCAACTATGAATCAGTTCACACTTGATGGCCTCGAGTTTGAATTCTCAGTCTACACTCACTTTATATTTTTTAGAGAAATTTCTCATTTTCTACCCTAAATCAAAATAATGAGTTACATTTTATTCCATTTCTTGGATGACTATTGCTTTTATTTTTTAATGTTTTCATTCCTATTTTCTTTTTTAAAATTTTTTATTGTGTTTCATTCACGTACATTGTTTTGTTTTTGCTCACTCCCTTCCTCTACCCACCCAACTCTGTGACTCCATGTTTACTCCCCCTCCCCATGCTCACCACTGGTTATCTTTCTGGTTTTACCATAATGGTCTTAAACAGTATTTGTTCTTATTCACTCAGCATAATGCTTTCTAGTTTCTTCCATATTTTCCAAAATTGTTGCTTCCAGTGACTTAGTTTTGCCCCACATATTTCTGTCTCATTTTATTTGGGACCATCTGCTGTGGTCCTGGTCAGATAGGGCTTTAGTGGCCTCTCGGCCCCACCTCATTCTTTGGTCACTGTAGACAAGGCTGTGCTTGTACATCTCTTAGCTCCACAGACTTGTCTGTTTCCTTCCTGACACTTGGGTTTCCTTCTAACTTTTCTGCTCCTAATGGGTAGAAAAATCATAGCTGAATCGCAGATGGCTACTCACAAGCTTTTAAGACCCTTCATGCCATTCAATTCACTAGGAGATGGAACATGGGTATTATATTAAGCCAACTGACGGAATTCCCTGAGAATGAAGTTCAACTGTTGGGAATTTGCATTTCCACCCTAGTTACACTCAAGTTGAATCTATGTATTAACATGATTACTAGGTATTTCTATATGGCATTCTGTAGCATTTACTCTAATATAAAAATGTCATCATTAATAAATCTACACACAAAGGAGTAATTCTATATAAAAGATTTTGATATTTGAATTAAAAGTTGACATATTAAGAAGTAGGACAGTGTTAAATGTCTATTAATCTTGCTAAGAAAATTATCTAAAATGCTGTACTACTAGAATATTTTTAGATGTATAAGCTTAATCTGTATACCAATATTTGCATTTTAAATCAATTAAAATTCATTCAACTGAATCATTATAGTTTTATGAAGAGGTTCTTCAGTTGGCCTTATTCACTGTCCAGCTTTCAGATGGATACAGAGCAAATGAAAAGTACCATGGATTAGATGTGGTGCATTTTAACTGACACCGTTGCTTTTCAGCACTTTCTTTTTTTTTAAAAAAAAAGATTATATCATTAGTTACAACTGGTTAATGCAATTGATAACGTCTCATCAAATCTCCACTGTATATTGCCTTTCCCTTTATCTAACCTACCAACCAATCTTTGCTCCCCCTATGCCTTCCTTCTTATCCCTGTCAAGTTTCCAAGACTGATTTCTGCATACAAACACATCCTTAGCTTTTTAAAATCAATCATACATATTTTGTTCCACACTGTTAGTTATAATACTGATAATGTCTGATCATGCATTCTTTAAGCATTGTATGTCCCCCTTCAACTATTTCAACAAAGTGTTTGTAGGTTCACCTTCAACTATTCCAGTAACATGTTCACTGGCTACTTTCTCTCATTTCTCTGATAACCATGCTCCATGTTCAGTACTATTATCAGCCAGTTTAAATCAGGCTATTACGCTGAGGAGAACAAATTGAAGAATGATACTACATTCATAACAAAAATAATTAACATTTCAAGATCGATCCTGAAGTACAATGCTTTACCAAATAAAATACATACACATACAAGAAAGATTAATACAATTACTATTAAAATATATCCAAGATAAGATATTTAGTCAAATACTCTGAGCATGTTGCAAGAAGGGACCAGTCCTTGGAGAGGGACATCATGCCTGGGAGGGTGGAAGGGCAGTGTAGGAGAGGATGTTCCTGGATGAGGTGGATTGACTCAGTGACTGGGATAATTGGGGAAGGGATGTCAAAGACTTTGAGGCTGGCTCAGGACAGAGCAGGGTTCAGAGGTGTTCTATACAGGATCACTACGTGTCACAAGAGATTCAATGGCACATAATAACAACATGCAAATATGTGACTAAAACCAAAGATGCAGAAGCTGAAGATATCTATCAATTTTAACTACCTGCACTAGTAACAACTGGTGACTAGACTGCAAAAGATGGAAACATAAGAAGGGCTGGTAGTTACAAAATATTTAATAGGTGACAGAATTAAGGCTGACAGAATTTTCTACAATGAATGATTTATCCATTGCAAATATCATTTACTACAAATTACACACATATACCTTTTCCACCATGCTCAACTCAAATGTTTACCTCACAAAAGGACTGGAGTCATTGAGAGGGATGTCCTCAGAGGCTGCTGCCCCACTCAGCCCCAGTAACCTGCATATATGATGGCCAGGTCCAAAGATGCAGCTATTCCAGAACTGGCCAAAGATGTGCTATTCCCTTAGTGGCAGTAACAACCTAATCTCTTGCCTGAGGCTCACTATGCTGCTGCTTCTTAGTCTCACTTTCCAGGGAGGAAGTTATAGAAGAATCTGTGGCGGGGATATGGAAAAAAATTGTTGAGTTACAGGAACACACTTTAAGCATTTATCATTGTAAAGTAATGCAAGAGATTGATGCAAAATGATCTACAGGGCAAGAACATTATTAGACCTTGATTTGCCTGATGGGAATTCATCATGAAAAAGGGAACAAATTAGCACTTAAAGGATTGTTAACAGAAAATAAATGCTAAAGTGGGGGGGTGTGAAGAGTGATAAAGAAGGAAACAAGTTACAAATTTTTTTTACCATGGAAAGATTAGCTTAATTTTTTTTATAAGCTAAATCATGGACTTCAGTTGCTTTAAAACATGAACCCACACACTGATCAAATTGCAAAAGTTCAGAGGCAGGTTCTGGGAGCAGCGAGACATTACCACAAACTATATGGGGGGAAAAAAGACAAGCACCAAACCAACAACTCTACTTTTCTGAGTTGTTGTTGTTGTTGTTGTTGTTGTAAAGTGCTGTTAAGTCGTAGACAACTCATAGCAACCTTATGAACAAAAGACCTGAACACTTGTATAACTTTCATCGTTTCTCCATGTTCACAGAGTTTCCAGAGGCAAGCTATTTCGGACGTGGATGCCAGTCCTGCTTCCAAGCTTGTTTTAATCGGGAAGCTACATCAAACACTGTCCACCATGGTAACCATTATCACATTTGACATATCAGTGTCACAGTGGTTAGCATCACAGCAACCTCGAGTTACCTCTGTACAACAAATGGACAAATCAGTACTATCCCACTTAGAAATGTTATTCTCAATCTCAAAGATAATCCAGATGACCCAGAACTTTCCACAAGTTATTACCACAATGGACAAAATGCCAACAGTGTCCAACTCTTCATCATCAGTGTAATTTTTTTATAGCTGTGTGTTTTTTCTATATGGATATTAAAATATATTTTCAAATTTGTATGTACCAAAAGCCAAATAAAGATATTGATAAAATAATAAAATATAATAATGAAAATATTTTCTAAACAAAGATGTATTCTACTTAAGTCAGAACTGGCTTCTTGGAACAGAAATCCAACGACAATCAAGGACTATCTGTATGCACATACTATGTTGTTTGTTGTTATGTGCCGTCGACTTGCTTGTGACTCACAGCGATCTTATGTACAACAGCCCTAAACTCTGCTCTATCCTGTGCCAATCACACTGTCTCTGACACTCCCATTCTGATTATCCCAGTCTCTGAATCAATCCACCTCATAAAGGGCCTTCCCCTCCTGTGCTGTCCCTCCACCCTCCCAAGCATGATGTCCTTCTCCAAGGACCGGTCTCTCCTCACAACATGTCCAAAGTATGTTAGACGGAGCCTCAGAATCCTTGCCTCCAAGGAGCCACCCGGTTTATCCTTTTCCAGGATGAATCTGTTTGTTTTCCTAGCAGTCCATGGTACTCTCAATACTCTTCTCCAGCACCACAGCTCAAAGGCATCAATTCTCCTTCTAGCCTCCTTGGTCCAACTCTCTGATGCATAACAAGTGATTGCGAAGACCATGGCCTGTATCAGACGCACCTTAGTCTCCAGAGAGACACCACTGCTCTTCAGTACTTTGGAGAGGTCCCTAACAGCAGACTTTCCCACGGCAATAAGTCTTTTAATTTCCTGGCTACTGGTGCCAAGAGTGTTGACTATGGAGCCAAGCAAACTAAAGCTGTGAACAATCTCAATCTCTTCACCATCCATCCTGATGCTGCCAATTGGTCCAGTGGTGAGAATCTTTGTCTTCTTGACACTGAGCCTGAATCCATATTGGAGGCTACAGTTCTTGACCCTCCACAGCAGGTGCTTCAGGTCCTCTTCAGTTTCAGCAAGCAGGGTTGTATCATCTGCATAACGCAGATTGTTGATAAATCGTCCACCAATCTTGACCCCACATTTCTCCTCATAGAGCCCAGCTTCCCGGACAATCTGTTCTGCATACAGAAAAAAAAAAAAGCACATACTATACTAGAAGATCATTAAGCAACCCTCATGACCTCAAAAAGGATGAACCTAGAAAATATGTTAAATTAAGTAAGATAGATATAAAGGGACAATACTGTATAATCCCACTTACATGAAATATAAGAATATTCTAGAATAGATTATTACAAAAGAGATAAATGCAGAATAAAGATTAATAGTCACTATAGGCTGCAGGGAAGGAAAATCTTTCATGAACAGTTACTACTTGGGATGAAGAAAAAGTTCCCAAATAAACAGTAGTAATGATCACATATATTGGGAATGTAATTAGTGTTGTGGAACTGAACCCTCAAAAATGGGTAAATGCCAATCAGACTCAATTCTACAAGAGCAGCAGCCTCAGCAAGAGAACCAGAGGCTGAAATGGGACAGAGCTGACTTGGGATTGCTGCCTCATGGAGCCAGAGCTGGGGGCCTTTGCCCAAACCTGCTGGAGGGCTGAGGAAAGATGTCATAACCAGCAAGACTAAAGGAACTTTGTAACAATGACCTAAGCTTTCAGGCTGAAGGTCAAAGGACCAGCAAACACACTTGAGAAGCTATCTGACCTGAGGAATTGTATCCTGTTGTCAATGAGAATTGTAACCAATTCATTTCAGTAAAAAAACCCGTAATTGCGAAAACAAACAAAACCCCCAAACACAAAAAGGGGTAAACAGCAAATTTGTTACTTATCATAGTATTTAAAAACCCATAATTGCAATAATAAATAATAGAAGGCTCTTCCTTACAGAACTCAACTAATAAATGTAAAAGGAATCATTGAAAATTACTATTTTTTGCAACTATCACTGTAATAATTCAGACAAGAATCCGCTGTAGAAGTTAAAAAAGTACGTCTCCACAGAGTTCTAATTATTTTAACAACTGGGAAAATTTGATGAAGGACTGTATATATTAAATATAACGATAACAGATTTCCTAAGTTCAATACTTGCACTGAGGTTTTGTAACAGACTGTCTTTGCTCTTAGAAAATATTTGAGTAGCTAGACAATGTTTGCAACTAACCTCCAAGTTGTTCACATATACACAGAAAAGAATGATAAGAAAACTGTGGCAAAAACTATTAACAACTGGTAAATCTGGGTAAGGGGATCCAAAAGTTCTTTGTAACAACAGTTTGTTCTTAAAACAAAACAAACAAACAAAAAAACCTAAAAAAAAAAAAAAAACAAAAACAAAAAACCAACACCAAAAAACCACCCCAATAGTTTTCCAATAATAAGTTTGCTTTCTAAGACACTAGAAAGCAAATATAACAGATAAGGATCATAACTGAGGAACTCAAGAGTTTTAAAAGCAAAAAACAATAAAGAAGTAATTCAAACACTAACTGAAGGAAGAACCAGAAAAAAAAAACAACAAACAAGCAGACGGAACCCAGAATTATATTGAGCACAGTGTGGCCATTTTGAATGGCTCTCTGGTTGGCAGGGAAACCTGAGACTGCAAAGGTGTCCATATTAGTAGATGACTGACCCATCAGGTAGTGTGTTTCTAAGACCAGACCTGTACCATTTCGGGAACATGTGAGGCTCTACATTCAGATTTCCGGTGGGAGGTGTTAGCCTGTGCTAGGCCTGGCCTGCAATTGGCCTCTACATTAGAGAGGACACCTTTTTTGCCGAGGGTCCTGGCCTTTCACTGGGTATTCATGAGGATACCACACTAGATATATACCATGTCATCACATTTAGTGCAGTGCACTATCTGTGGGATGTGCCATTCCTAGGCATCTCAGTTGGCAGTGACTGTCTCTTCACACTAGTCACATCTGGCTGGGTACCCTGCCTGCTCCCCTCCCCTGGACTGGCCAACACCATCCCTGCGATCAGGTGAACACACTTAGGCCTCTCTGAGGCAGCAGAAAATCCAGTCCAGGTTGGATATCCCTCCCCTTAACATCCTTGAAGGCCAGAGCAGGTGCTGTCCATGGCCAGACTCACATCCTGGAACCTAAGCCAGCTCTGAAGACTCAAGGTAAGCCAAAACTTTGATCTGACTGGGCATTCCAACTTGAACCTTAACCTTCTGCAGGATCAGAAAACACAATGTCTCAGGTTGACATCTCGCCTCCACCCTCCACAGCAGTGGCAAAAGCACCAATAAAGTGCCAAGTCCACCACCCAAGGTCCTCCTTCCCACCCCACTTTGGATTTTGGTTTGTTCTTGAGTATCTATCTTGTTTCTCCTCCTCTCGTCTTTTCCCTTGCCAGTCTCTACTTTCTTGTGCTCTCTTTTCCCTCTTTTCTGTCTTTTTATTCTTGTTCTCTCTCCTTTTGTAATACTGAATGATGCAGGAAGCATCAAAAGAAGACAGAAGGAATACAGAGTCACTGTACCAAAAATAACTCTTCTTCCCTCAGAGTACTGGTTTGACAGATATGGGCAAGTTAGCAAATGGCTATCTAAAATAGGGATAAGTTGCCTCAGCGCAGTAGGCAGCACATCAGTCTCATAAAATAGGGGATATTGGGCATGAGGCATGAAGAAACCAGCTTATACACTTTCATGGAAGTAACTGTTATTGGGAAGATTGCAAGGGAGGAAAAGAAAACTGCAATATGTTGTTGTTAGGTGCCATCAAATTGTAGACAACTCATAGTGACTCTATGAATGAAAGACCTGAGCACTGTTCATAGAGTTTCCAGAGACAAGCCATTTCGGAAGTGGATGCCACTCCTGCTTCCAAGCTTGTTTTAATTGGGAAGCTACACCAAACACTGTCCAACATGGGTAACCATTATCCCATCTGGCACATCATTGTCACAATGATCAGCATCACAGAACAGTGCTATACCATTTCGAAGAATGTTTGACAAAAAACAATTTAGACCAGGCCTGAGAGTCGCAGATTAAAATCATCCACCTTGGGCTTGGAAGCATAACTTTCTGTCCGCTAGGCAAATGTTGCTCTATGTTGTCACTGTTATTGTTGTTAGGTGTCATGAGTCGTAGACAACTCATAGCGACCCTATGAACGAAAGACATGAACACTGTTCATAGAGTTTCTGGAGGCAAGCCATTTTGGAAGTGGATGCTACTCCTGCTTCCAAGCTTGTTGGGAAGCTCCACCAAACACAGGATTTTAAGTCCACGTCCTCAAGCCCAGCTCCACCCTTACCCTTAGTCTAAGGCTCAAGAGCCACCTGCTTTTTTGGGAAGAAAAGGAACAGTAACACACAACAAAAAGGACCCCAGAAGCTACCTTAGCTGTACTGCCATCCAGATGAAACCTCCATTGAGACATCAGCTGACTTCCAGAGTGGAGCCAGAAATATGTTTATTTTTGTTTAACTGATTATGCAAAAGCATTGGACTGTGGATCGTAACAAACTATGGCTAGCACTGGGAAGAATGGAAATTTCAGAACACTTAACTGTGCTCAGGTGAAGATTATACACAAACCAAGAAGCAGCTGTCCAAAATGAACAAGGAAACTCTGCATAATTTAATCAGGAAAAATATCCTTTCTCTGTACCTATTCAATCTGTATGCTGAGCAAGTAATTAAAAAAGCTAGACCATATAAAAATGAATGAATGTAGCATCAAGATTGGAGGAAGACTCATCAACAATCTATGTTATGTAGACAGCACAATCTTGCTTACAGATAGTGAAGAGGACTTGAAGTGCTTACTGAGAAAGGTCAAAGCCTACAACCTTCAACACAGATTACATCTCAACATCAAGAAAACAAAAATCTACATCAATGGACCAATAGGCAACGTCATGATAGATGGAGATTGAAGTTGTCAACAATTTGATTTTATTTGGATCCACAATCAACACCCATGGTCACAGCAGTCAAGAAATCAAGATATGCTGCACTGGGGAAATCTGCTGTCAATGGGCTCTCCAAAGTGTTAAAGAATGAGGATACTAGTTTAAAGACTAAGGTGCACTTGATCCAAACAAAGATAACACTAAAATAGAATAGTCCAATATTCTTCTGGAACATACATGCAAAAATTCTTAACAAAACTTGCCAGTACAATCCAATATCATGTAAAAAGAAAATCATACATCATGATCAAGTGAGAGTCATACCAGGTATGCATGGATAGTTCAACATAAGAAAAACTATGTAACTCACCACATAAGAAAAACAAAGGGAAAGAATCACATGACCACATTAATTAAAGCAGAAAAGCATTTGAAAAAAAATTCAACATGCTTTCCTGATAAAAATGTTCCACAAAACATGAATTGAAGGAAAATTCAATATACGTATGTATATGAACCAAATGAGGCTGCCATTTCTCACCTAACACAATATCTAGTAGAACTCTGAGCCAGAAGAGTAAGGAAATAAGTCCCTCTTATTTTTCAGCCTGTGCCTAGCACTGTGACCCCTGCAAAAAAGGATACAGACTGAGAAAGGCTGTTCTGCAATCAATGAAGTGATGACCAGAGAGTACACCATCAATATTCACAAGTGCATCCATGGAGCGGGATTTAAGAAGCATGCCTCCTGGACACTCAAGGAACTCCGGAAATGTCATGAAGGAAATGGAAACACCAGATACTCACACTGACACCAGGCTTAACAAAGCCATCTGGGCCAAAGGAATAAAGAATATCCCATACCCTATCCGTGTATGGTTGTCCAGAAAATATAATGAGGATGAAGATTCTTCAAACAAGCTATATACATTGGTTACCTATGTACCTGACATCACTTTCAAAAACCTACAGAACGTCAGTGTGGATGAAAACTAACGGCTGCAGGACTTAAGAACCATAAATGACATAGCTGAGCCTCTACATCTTGTGATTCCTAACCTCTACAAAGTGCTAGTCTATAGGCCTTTTATTGTAAGAACCACCTTCCCTCTGTAACTTGATTTGTGCCACTATTAGAACCTCTACTCGGAATAGTACTGCTTTTTAATTTTTGACTCATGTACTTTTAACTTGTTAGTTAAATTTGTGTTTTCTAGGCTGCAACACTTCCATGATACATCTTCAAGGATATGAACATGTACGGCTAAGCACAATTGATAAAACAGTGCATCTAAATTCCAAAATCAATCTCCATAACAGTCTATGTGTTTCCTACTGCCAAAGGGGCCCTTTAGAGTAGTGAGAGAAGATCTTCACCCTGAAACCCACAGTGTCCCTTTTCAGCAGGCAGTAGCTAAAAGAATACACCATCCCCTTTTCCTTATGACTCAGGGTGAAGTCTCTCTCAGGGAGGAGTGATAGGGAAAGGCAAAGGACACACTGACAAAGGAGATTAATCAGAACTGGCTTTGACAAGCACTGTGGCAATTGGACAATTAAAACAGACATTGGGAGGGGGAGAAGAATGAACTGGGGAGGAGGGTAGAGAAAACAGTGCAACAATGTATTAATGAAAACCCAAAATCTCTGTAAATGTTCATTAAAACTAATAAAATTTAATAATAATTTTTAAAAAAGAAAACTAATGGCTGATTTTCAAGAAGAAGTTAATTCTATCTGCAGAGGATAGCCTATATATTAAAAATTCAAGAGACTCAACAAGAAAATTACTGGACCTAACTGACCAATTCAGTAAAATGGTAGGATACAACATCAACGCTTAATCAGTCCAGTTTCTCTTTGGTATCAGAGAGAGTTCTGAAAAGAAAATAAAGATAATTTGAAATGGTTACCTGAAGTGTTAGCTGGAGAAGGTCAAGGACTACAGTCTTCAATATGAATTGATGCTCAACATAAAGCAAACAAAGATTCTAACTAGTAGGCCAATTGGCAGCACCATGATAGAGGGAGAAGATAATGAGATGGTTAACAATTACAGCTTGCTTGGATCCACAATCAACACTCTTGGCACCAGCAGTAAGGAAATCAAGAGACAAATTTCATTTGGAAAATCTGCTGTCAGGGACCTCTCCAGAGTGCTGAAGAGCAACACAATGTCAGGCTAGAGACTAAGGTGCTTCTGATTCAGGACATGGTCTTTGTAATTACTCGCTATACATCAGAGAACTGGACAATTAACTAAGGGTTAGAAAGAATCAGTCTTTCAGCTGTAGTACTGGAGACGAGTACTGAACACATCATGGACTACAAAGAGAACAAATGGGTCTGGTCCTATGGAGGGTGAAACCAAGTTGCTCCTTGGAAGCTAGGATTCCAAAGCTCTAGCTGACATACTTTGGGCATGCTGCCAGGATGGGCCAGTCCTTGGAGAAGGACATCATGCTTGGAAAAGTGGAGGGACAGTGAAGGAGTGTGAGACCCTGGATCAGATAGACTGACTGAGACTGGGGTAATAGGGCAGGTGTGTCAGAGACTGCGAGATTAACTCAGGAAAGATTGGGGTAGAGCTATTATGAATAGGGTTGCTATGAATGGAAGGCAATGTGAAAGCACATAAAAACAACCACCCCAAATACTTAGGAATAAATCTAACATGAGATGCAAAAGATCTATAAAAAGAAAATGCAAAGCACTATATTACAAAAACCCAGAGACCTACATATATGGAAGAATATACAATGTTCATGAACTGGAAAACTAAGCACAGAGAAAACATCAATACTGCAAAATGTAATCTACAGAAAAAATGGAATTCTGATTCAGATCCCAAAATCATTTTTCAAAGAGACAGAAAAAGTAATCAACAAACAAAAGACTCCTGAAGAAGAAAAACAAAATAGTCTGCCATATATTTCTTGATCTCAAAACTTACTTCGCAGCCACAGTAATCCATACTGATTGGTACTGGCACAGGGACAGACACAGAGACCAATGGAACAAATTCCGATGGTAGAAATAAATTCATCCACCTACAGACAACTGCTTTTTAATGGAATCCACTAAGTGGGGAAAAGACAGCCTTTTAACAAATGGTGTTGGCAAAACTACACATCTATTTACAGAAAACTTAAACAGGACCCAAGCCCAAACTATATATAAAAACTCAAAATGGATCAAGAACCTAGGCATACAACCTAAAACTATGAAGATCATTACAGAAAAAATTGGGGCAAACCTGAAAGCCCTAATCTATGGCATAAAAAGACTATTAAAAATAAATGCAAAATACACGAACAGTAAAAAGATAAAGAAAGCAAGTTACTGTTGTTAGGTACTGCCAGGTGGAGTATGACTCACAGTAACTATATGAGCAGCTGACCTGAATCTGACACACCAGAGCCCACTGCTGAAATCATCATGACACTGCATCTCATTGAGTGTCTACCTCTCCATTATTGACCTTTCATCTTTCCAAGGATGATGTCTCTATCCAAAGAATAGCTTCACTTAGCTACATGTCCAAAGTATTAAAGATGAAGCTAGGGGCATCATAAAAATAAAATCTTATTGTGCATCAAAAGACTAAGAATCAACAGACTGGAAAGAAAAATATATGAAATATATATGATAAGTGACTAAAAAACCTACCAAAAGCGCTAGTATTTTCACCAACAGATGACCAATGAGAAATCAAGAAATGCTCAAGATCATTAGCTATCGTTCTTTGATGTCATCAAGCCGACTATGACTCACAGTGACCCTATGAACAACAGATCTGAATCTTGTTCTATCCTTATGTCATCCTCACTGTCTCATCCTCACCATGTCATCCTCACCCTTTCTGATGGATTACATCAGAGCTCATTGTTAAAGGGAATGTGTCAATCCATCTTCAATCCTCTCTCTTGTTGGCCCTCCATTTTTTCCAGCATGATGTCTTTTTTCCAAGGACTGGCTCCTTCTAACAACATGACCAAAGTATGTGAGACAAAGTTTCACCATCCTTGCCTGTTAAGGTGTATTCTTGGGTTCACTTTCTCCAGGACAGATCTGTTTGTTCTCTTGGTAGTCCATGGAATATTTAGTACTCTTCTCCAACACCACAACTCAAAGGCACCATTTTTTCTGTCATCCTAGTCACTGCCCAACTTTCAGATGCATAGTAAATAACAGAAAAGACCATGACTTTAATCAGGTGTACCTTGTTGTTGTTATGTGCCATCGAGTCGCTTGCAACTCATAGCGACCCTATGTACAAGAGCTCTATACGCTCTTCTATCCTGTGCCAACCTAGCCATCTCAAACGCACTATTCCCACCTCTCAAGTCACAGAATCGATCCATCTCATCAAAGGTCTTCCTCTCCTTCAC
>NW_006400066.1:1506450-1530741 GCF_000299155.1 Elephantulus edwardii | reverse complement strand
TCCCATTCTTCTCAGAGTCAGCCACAGTTTGTTGTGATCCACACAGTCAAAAGCCTTTGCATAGTCAATGAAGCACAGACAGACATTCTTCTGGTATCTTAGATGTTTAAATTGACATCACTGCTCCTTAGCACCTTGAAGAGATCCTTGACAGATCTTCCCAGAGAATCTCTCTTGATTTCTTCACTGCTGCTGATTTTGGATCCAAGCAAGGTGAAATTTTTGGCAAAACAACAGAGTGAGATCATTTTACCCCATAGCAAAGTTCAGTAAGAGAGCAAACCAACAAATGCTGATGAGGGTGTACAGAGATTTGAACTGTCACACATATACTGCTGGGAGGAAGGCAAAATAGTGCTACTATGAAGAGCAGTTGAGTATTTCCTTAGAAAGTTAGATTTGACCCAGTACCATCTGATTCAGCGATTCCACTTGTAAGTATTTCAAAAAAGTAAGAGCTTCAACATGAACAGATATATGCACACTAATGTTTACTGTTGTTGTTATGTGCCGTTGAGTCGCTTGCGTAGTATTATTTATAAAAACAAAGAGTTGGAAACAACACAAGAGTCTGTCCGTCAATCAACAGAGTAAGTTTGGTGCACCCACACAAGGACTACGCAACAATAAAAAAGCCAAAATTCATGAAGGACCACACAATACCAATGCATCTGTTCTTAGGTGCTGCTGAATCCATTACAACTTACAGCAACCCTATGAACAATAGATTTGAACCCTGCCTTATCCTGTACCAATATCATCTTTGATATACTTAATCCCATTGTTACAGTCCCTGTTGTCAATATATCTTATTGAAGGTCTTGCTTTCTTTCACTGACCCTCTATTTTCCTCGGTATAACATCTTTTCCCAAGGACTGGTCCCTCCTAATAACATGCCCCAAGTATGTGAGACCTTAGCTTCACCATCCTTGCCTCTAAGGAGCACTCTGGTTACACTAGATGATATTATACTCAGTGAAATAAATCCATTCCAGAAGGACAAATACTGCACCAGATCACTGTGTAAAAAGCTAGGGACGTATTTACAGATAGAATCATTCTTAGATGGTTAACAATGATGGGAATGGAGAAAAAAGTAAATGTAATTCATCACATTAATAAAGCAAAGAACAAGAATCGCATGATCCTGTCAACTGATGCAAAAAAGGCCTTCAAACAAAATCCAACTCCCTTTCCTGATAAAAACACTTAGCAAAATAGGAATGCAAGGGACTTCCTTAACCATTTTTTTCTCAAATGTGCCTTCGAGTCACCTGGAATTCAAAGCTACTCTATGTACAATACCTCTGAACCCTGCCCTATCTTGAGCCAATCTCGCTTTCTCCTACATGCATACCCCATTATCCCAGTCTGTAACAATCCATCTCATCCAGGGTCACCTCTCCTATACTGTCCCTCCAACCTTCCAAGCATGATGCCCTTCTCCAAGGACTGGTGCCTCCAGGTAATATGCCCAAATTATGTGAAATAGTCACACAATCCTTGCCTCCAAGGAGCAGTATGGTTTTACCCTCTCCAGGATGAACTTGTTTGTTCTCTTGAACTCCAGTACTCTTCTCTAGCACAACTCAAAGGCACCAATTCTTCTGTCATTCTTAGTCACCGTTCAGCTCTCTGATGCATAGCAAGTAACTGCAAAGACCATGTGTGGATCAGGCACACCTTAGTTTCTAGACTAACCTAAGAGCCAACATTATTCTCAATGGATAAAGGCTAAAGGCACTCTTCCCTTTGCAAACAGTGACCAAGCAAGATGTCCACAATCATCACTCCTATTCAATATTGGAAGTTCTTCTAGCTAAGTCAATAAGGCAAGACAGGAAATAAGACACATCCAAATTGGCAATGAGGTGGTGAAACTGTTGTTATATGGAGAGGCTATAATGTACACAAGAACCCCAAAGACTCAACAGAAAACTGCTACACCTACTAGATCACTTTAGTGGAGTGACAAGATATAAGAGCAACATACAAAAATCAGTGGCATTTCTCCACAGCAACAAAGAAAGCACGAAAAAGGAAACTAGAAAAACAACGCCATTTACAATAGTCAACCACATGACTAAATACTTAGGAGAAAACCTAACTAAAGACACAAAAGACCTTTATAAGTAAAGCTACTAACTATTACTACAAAAAACAATAAGAAACTTAATCAAAAGTGAAAATATTCCCTGAGCATGAATAGGAATGGACAACACTGTAAAAATGAACAATCTTACCAAAACAATCTACATGGTCAACAAAATCCCAGTTGTTGTTTTGTGCAATCAAGTCACCTGCGACCCATAGCAACTTTATGTACAACAGCTCTGAACCCTTCCCTGTCCTGAGCCAGTCTCATTAATTCTAACACACCAATCCCCATTGCTTTAGGTACTGTATCAATCCATCTCATCTGGGTCTTCCTCTCCTGTGCTGTCCTTCTACCCTTTGGAGCTTGATGTACTTCTCCAAGGACCGGTCTCTCTCCTGGCCATGTGCCCAAAGTATGTAAGACGGAGATTCAAAATCCTACCCACCAAGGAGAAACTTGGTTTCACCCTCTCCAAGACAGGCCTATTTGATTTTTTGGCAGTCTGTGGTACGCTGAAGACTCTTTTCCAGCACCATAATTCGAAGACATCAATTGTTCTGTCATCCCTACTCTCTGTCTAACTCTAAAAGTATAACAAGTAATTGCAACATGCCAGTACCGATACCAAACTCTTCAAGAAGATGGAAAAGGCAATTTCCAGTTTTGTTTGGAAAGGGAAAGAGATTTGTCCAAAGAAAAGCAAATAAGAAAAGCTCTTCTTAAAAACAAAAATGGAAGTTGTAGGCATCTCACTTTCTAATCTCAAAACTTACTACACAATTCCCATAATCAAAACAGCATAGTACAGGTATGACAGACATATAGATCAATGGAACAGAATCAAGAATACTGAAATCAACCCATCAGCCTGTGGTCAACTGCTATCTGACAAGGTAGTAAAACCTACTGAATGGGGAAATGACAGCTTCTTTAACAAATGTTACTGGAAAAACTGGACATCTACCAGGAGAAAACTAAGACAAAGCATATCAGAAATGGTAAGGATGGTGCAGGATAGGGCAAAATTCAGATATACTATTCATAAGGGTAGCTATGAGTTGTAGTAGACTTGAAAATACTCAACAACAGCAGCACAGATGTATATATTGCAAAAGGGTTTTTTAAAGTTTCAAAGTTATCACACAAGTCTTGTTATGTGCCACAGAATGTGTTGTTATATGCCATCGAGTCGCCTGTGACTCACAACAACCCTATTTACAACAGCTCTGAAGTCTGCCTTGTCCTAAGCCCGTCTCAAGGATTCCAACACACCTACCCCCAATTGGCCTAGATACTGTATCAATCCATCTCATCCGAGGTCTTCCCCTCCCACACTGTCCCTCCAACCCTTCCAAGCATGATGTCCTTCTCCAAGGTCTCTATAGGCCACGTGCCCAAAGTATGCAAGATGGAGCTTCAAAATCCTAGCTGCCAAGGAGAAACTTGGTTTCACGCTCTACAGTGCAAACCTATTTGTTTTCTTTGTGAAAAAGAAAAGACTCTTCTCCAGGACCACAACTCAAAAGCATTAGTTCTTCTGTCATCCTTAGTCACTGTCCAGATCTCTGATGCATAGCAAGTAATTGTGAAGACCATGGCCTGGATGAGAAGCACGTTAGTCTCTAGGCTGACACTGTTGCTCCTCAGTGAGGTCCCTGACAGCAGGAGCAGAGCAAGCTGTAATTGTTAACAACCTCAATCTCTTCTCCATCTACCATGGTGCTGCCAATCTGCCCAGAGGTGAGAAACTTTGTCTTCTTGATGTTGATATATCAACATCATGATGATCAATCCATAGTGAAGACTACAGTCCTTGACCTTCTGCAGCAAGCGCTTCAGGTCCTCCTCAGTTTCAGCAAGCAAGATTCTATTATCTGCATAACGTAGGTTGTTGATGAGTCTTCCTCCAATCCTGATACTACATTCCTCCCAGGCTCCTGAATGATCTGTTCTAGTATGACTCATACTGAACAGAACATAAACAACAGAGATGAACTCTTCCTATCCTCAGCCATCCTCATCATCCCAAAAATATTTTAATCCTTTGCTGCAGACATTACATCAGACCATCTCTTTGAGGGTCTTCCTCTCCTTTGGTGACCCTCCACTTTTCCAAGCTTGATGTCCTTTTCCAAGGAATAACCTCTCTGAACAACATGTACAAAATATGTGAGCCAAGGAACATTCCGGTTACACTTTCTCCAAGACATATCTGTTCTTTTGGCAGTCCATGGGATATTCAGTACTCTTCTTCAACATCACAACTCAAATGTATCACAAATTTAATGCCATCAAAAGCCAGGTATTATAATGGATTCTTAAGTAAAAATATTTTTGTTGCTATGTGCTGTCATCGAGTCATCTCTGATTCATAGCAACCTTACGCACAATAGCTCTCAACTTTGTCATATCCTAAATCAATCTCACTGTCTTCCGACACATCTACCTACCCACATTACTCTAGTTACTGTTTCCTGTGTCAATCCATCTCATCTGGAGTCCTCCTCTCCTGAGTTGTCCCTCCACCCTTCCACCTTCTCCAAGGACTGGAGCCTCCGGGCAACATGCCTGAAGTATGTGAGAGAGAGAGCTTCAAAATCCTTGCCTACAAGGAGGAATTTCATTTCCCTCTTTCTAGGACAAAGCTATTTGTTCTCTTGAGAGTCTTCAAGTATGATGCCCCTCTCCAATGAATAGCCTTGCCTAGCTACATGTTTAAAGCATGAAAGACAAACCTTTGCCATTTTGCCTCCAAGCAGCACTCTGGCTATACTCTTTTCAAGACATTATCTGATTATTCTTTTAGCAGTCCATGGGATATTCAGTACTATTCTCCAGCACCACACTCAAAAGCATCAATTCTTCTTCTGTAATCCTATTCATTGTCCAGCTCTCCCTTGTGAAGCTGGTGACTGAGAAGGCCATAACCCGAATTCAGTGCACCTTAGTCTTCAAAATGATACCATTTCTCTTTAGCATTCTGAAGAGGTCCCTGACAGCAGACTTGCCCAACACAATACATCTCCTGATTTCCTGACTGCTAGTGCTAAGGGTGTTGACAGAATTCTATCTAGTGAATTTCTCCATGGCACAATCATAACTATCTGACTCTCATAATTATCTGTCAAACAAATGTTTAAATCAAGAAACCAGTCACAGAGTATTAATTTATGCACAAAACCCATGAATGGTTCTCCACTCCACCTCAATTTACCAGTTAATGCTAAGAAATTCACCAAAACCTAGATAAATAAGTGCCTTGATAGTCAGTTTTTAAAAACCTTGAATCCTCATTGCTAGGAACAGAGGCAGAAAACCAGCAATCTCAAAATCTGAGTGGTCAGTTTTCTCCCTGTAATTCCTGACTGTGTCCTTCTACCTCCAATAAAGCAGCATGCATAGTCTGTAGACAATGACATTGCTGGCTGAAAAAGGCCATGCATCTCTGGAGGTTCAAATCCACCAACTATCCCACACCCACACATTAAGATGGGCAACATCCTCCCTTATCATTTATAGCTTCCAAAAACCTGTTAAAGGGTGAACTGAGCCAGTTTTGACTCAAAAAGCAATGACTTTGGTCTTTTGACTGGGGAAATTACAACACAAATTCCAAAAACAATGTCAGAACTACTTTTTGTCCCAAGAGGATATAAATTTAAGTCACAATGACAATCCTGTCACTATGAATGAGGCTAACATAAAAAAATATTTTAGAATAACCTAGGATTTTCCCTTTTCATTATTTTGACTTTCATATTTACTAAGTAATGAAAAAAAAGTTGGTATTACTTGGGTTTCTATATCCGCTACAGTAATTTAAAAATAAAATTTTTGGTGTGCAGTTTGAATATGCCAGACACTCTGCTGGAGAAGGAGGGGCAATCTCCTCCTGTACTAGTCCGATCAGATTTGATGGTACATACATACAAAAAAAGTAACAGTTAAAAAATAAAAGTAAAATCTTTGAAATAAATCCTATTGCTGTGTACCACAGTTAGAACCGACCCACAGCTGACCCTCCAGCGGGTTTTTCAGAGACAGTTAAATGAACCGAAGGAGACTGACCATCCTCCCGTGGAGCAGCTAATGGATGTGAACTGTGTGCCTACAGGATCACTGCGCAGCTTATTGCCACTGGTTTATGGAGCTCTGCTGGCCTAGTGGTAAGGAGTTGTGCTGTCAACCCATATGGTTCAAGTATACCAGCCACTCTTCAGGAGAAAGATGAGCAAGCTCCTCCTGTGTGATTTAGAGCCTCTGAAAATCCAGTGAAGGGTCAGCTGTGAATCAGTTCCAATTCATTGGCATATAACACCAACAAAGACTAGTTAAGGGAATTTTCATTGCCTAGCCTGTAGGGAGTTGCTGTCCATCTGAATCCACAACCTTTAACCAAGGGAGAAAGATGAGCAGTCTTCACCTGTGCAATTTACAGTCTCAGAAACCTATTTCACCCACACAGTACTGAGGTTTTTAAAGACAGACTAGTCTGTTTTCAACTAGAGTTTCTAGTTCATTTTAGGAAAATCACTTTTATTCACATTTACAAGAGTACTTGTATTGTTTTGCAAAATTATTCTCTAGAACAAAAACTTGAAGGCAAATATGTAAAGAATTTCTTTTTAACTTTATTCTATTGAAAGTCACTCGGCTGAATTTTTTAAACTTTTTTTTTTTAAACTGTCAATAGAGTATGTCAAGAAGTGTTGCTGTGTGTGGAAAAAACTCTGTAGTTAAGAAGTTACATAAATACACACTGAGTCACACTACTGTGTACAACTTAAAATTTATTAAACATATACCGTGCTAGGAGCTGTTATCAAAGATGAATATAAAAACAGCTCCTTCCTACTATGAGCACAAGATCAAGTATAACAGTCATGGAAAGAAATTATCATCATGCAAGAATAAAAAGGTTTTGACATAGGGGTTTTGTCAAAGCACAAAAAAGGCAGTCATCACCCCAAAGCCTTACTCAGTCCACGATACTGCATACTTGTTAACGTTCAAGTGCACCCTTCCTGTACTGCTTCCTGCCTTCTGGTGATAAAGTCTGAACACTGCTTCTCTCATTCCAAATTAGCCATACCTTGAACCACCAAATTGGAAAGCCAGGATTAAGAAAAATAATTTCTCCTACAAATTCTCCAATAGTAGCTGCAGTGGCAAGATGCTGCTGTTCTTTGCTTGGCATGTTTATATCTTCAGCAACATTACAGAAACATCAAAACATCTGCCTGTGGCATCTTCTATTCTGGCGCTTGCCACAGACAACTGGTATTATAGCTGTGTTTCTTGATACTCATACTACAGAATAAAGAAAAATCAACAGGAAAAATAACCTAGAGCTCCCATACAGAATATGTAGTGTAGCTAATTCTAAATTAATACCTCTTGATGGCCTTCCACTTCGAGGAAAAAGTATGGAGTCCAAAGAACATGCCATGCTTATCAGCTCTCCTGCCATCCTCAAAACAACTCTAATTCTGAGCTATCTTAAAGCAACACACTTCTGGAAAGCTGCAGTTTTGCACTCAAGTAAGGGAAACTGTTAAACCAGACTGGGGGTAGGGGGAGAAATGGACAAGGCAATTCTGTTTCAAAAGTGTCTCATTAGTACATCATCCTATGCTTTAGAATGTAAGATTCTCCCTTTCCTAGAGTGGGTTCAAGATACTAAAGAGAACACCAGGTATTCCCAATTCAGACCAGGATAAATTGCCATTAAGTTTGCTAGCTCCAACACAAGAGTAGTGCTGCTGTAGCCAACGATTCCTTGGCATACAGACACATTAGAATGATCCTGGCAGCAGCACCAGCTCTTCTCTTTCACCCTCGGCTGTTCCTATAGTCCTTTTGCTAAATCTGCCTCTAAGCTCAGGCGGGAGCTGGGTGGTTCATAATCACCCAGCAGCTGCAGCTGAGCAATACTCTGCCTAATTGTGGCGCTGGAGCAGCTGAGAAGAAGAAAAGAGATAATACATACCCTACCATAGACACACGCAAACGGCTGCACACACTACAAATAAGACACCAAGATATTTTAATAGAACAGGTTCTTCAAAGAACGTAGTTGTAACTCGTTAAAGGAACTTGTGTTTATACCATAAGCCTTTTAAATATGAACTGAAGATGACCTAAACCATGTAGGGTTCTGAATTTTTACTGTCATTTCCTCATTTAAAAAAAAAATCTGCTCACAAGTATCATCCTTATGATTGCAAATTCCTGTGATATAAGAACTTAGTACAGCTGTAATCTCTTTGTTAATCTCACTTTGTAATAATGTATCCAAACCAACAAATTAATCAGCAAACCATAAAACAAGTAAAGCAGCACCAACATTTTTGACATTTCCACACCATTTATTTTCTTTTGAAATAATTTGTTCTTCTTTCAGATGTACAATACAGCATATTCTCTAAGTAAATGAGTACTTATTGTTATGCTAGGAATATAATTTTAAGAACATAAAAATTGAGATGAAATTGTTATGTGCCGTCAAGTCACTTTTGACTCATAGCAACCCTATGTACAACAGCCCTAAAACCTGCTCTATCCTGTGCCAATCACACTGTCTCGTCTCTGACACACCCATCCCGATTACCCCAGTCACTGAATCAATCCACCTCATAGAGGGCCTTCCCCTCCTGCGCTGTCCCTTCACCCTCCCAAGCATCATGTCCCTCTCCAAGGACCTCTCCCTCCTTACAACATGTCCAAAGTATGTTAGACGGAGCCTCAGAATCCTTGCCTCCAAGGAGCAGCCCAGTTTAACCCTCTCCAGGGTGAATCTGTTTGTTTTCCCAGCAGTCCATGGTACCCTCAATACTGTTTTCCAGCACCACAGCTCAAAGGCATCAATTCTCCTTCTATCCTCCTTAGTCACTGTCCAATTCTCTGATGCATAACAAGTGATAGAAAAGACCATGGCCTGTATCAGACGCACCTTAAGTCTCCTGAACTGGAAAAAAAAAAGACTGAAAATGGACAAACGTCAACTTAAAATCTTGAAGTCAATTTTTAGTTTAATGCCATGTTATACAACTTTCTGAAAAAATGGTATGTTTTATACTTGATCACCACACTGCTGCTATTGTTATGTGCGGTCGAGTTACTTGCAAATCATAGTGACCCTATGTACGACAGTTCTGAACCCTACTTTATCCTACTTCCATTACCCCAGTCACTGAGTCAATCCATCTCATCCACGGTCTTCCTCTCTTACTCTGTCCTTTCACCCTCCCAAGTGTAATGACCCTCTTCAAGGACTGGTCCCTCCTGGCAACATATCCAAAGTATGTCAGATGGAGCTTCAGAATCCTTGCCTCCAAGGAGAAGTCTGGTTTCACCCTCTCCAGGAAGAACCTGTCTGTTCTACTGGCAGTCAGTACTCTTCTCTAGCACCCGAGCTCAAAAGCATCAATTCTCCTTCTATCATCACTAGTCACTGTCCATCTTTCTGATGCATTGCAAGTAACTGAAAAGACCATGGCCAGTATCAGGTGCACCTTAGTCTCCCCACAGACATCATTGCTCTTTAGTACTTTGGAGAGGTCTCTGATTGCAGACTTTCCCAATGCAATTCGTCTTTTGAGTTCTTGCCTGTTGGTACCAAGAGTACTGATTGTTAAGCCAAGCAAACTGAAGCTGTTAACAATCTCAATCTCTTCACCCTCTATCATGAAGCTGCCAATTGGCCCAGATGTGTGAATCCTTGTTTTCTTGATGTTGAGCGTCAATTCACATTGAAGGCCGCAGTCCTTGACCTTCTCCATTAGTTCATTTTTGACTGCCAGGAAAACAAACAGATTTATCTTGGAGAGGATTAAACCAAGCTACTCCTTGGAGGCAAGGATTCTGGGGCTTCGTCTGACATACTTTGGACATGTTGCCAGGAGGGACGGGTCCTTGGAGAGGGACATCATGCTTGGGAGGGTTGAGGGACAGCGCAGGAGGGGAAGACCCTCTATGAGATGGATTGATTCGGTGACTGGGGTAATCGGGATGGGTGTGTCGGAGGCGGTGCGGTTGGCACAGGAGAGAGCAGGGTTTAGGGCTGTTGTGCATAGGGTCGCTATGAGTCGGAAACGACTCAACGGCACAACAACAACAATATTACTTCACAAGCCAAACTCACAAATTCACAAAGTCACTCAATACCATGGAGTTGAAACCAAGTCAGCACCCTCCCCAGCAGGTTTTGGAAAGGTGCAAATCACAATGGGAGGAGTTGTCCAGATTCAAATCTCCAGAGATGCATTGCCTTTCGGTTAGTAATCCAACTGCACACACACTCTTCCACTAGTGCTCCCTATACAAGATGAAAAGGATTCTGAAACCTCAGTGTAAACGCTGCTATCTTCTCTCAAAATATTAACACAACTAGCTTATTCTTTAAAAATCAAGAAGAACTTTATTTAGCAATATTTTTCAAAATCCTTTTATCATTGTATTATTTGGGAGTGAGTATTTTCAAGATAGTTAGATGCACTAGTTTATCTATGGTAACTAAATGTTAACAAATCTAATACTGTGTGGGAGCTCTGATGGCTTCGTGGTAAGGAGTTGTGATGCCAACCAAAAGACACACAATTCAAATCTATCAGCTGCTCCATGAGAGAAAGATTAGCAATCTCTTTCCATGCAATATACTGGCTCTTAAAACCTACAGGAGAGTCAGCCATGAGTTGATACATAATGACAACAACAACAATTCTGTTCGGAAAGGATAGCACAGATAGTCTCTAGATATTAAGTTCTCAAATCAAGACACTTAAACAGTGTACATTATATACGGCTTTCTTTTTTAAAATATTGTTTGATGAGCCAAGTCTGTATTGGTTGACATGGTAATTTAAAAATGTGATATTAAAACCAAAACTCAAACTCTTTGCTGTTGAGTTAGAACAGACTCAGCAGAACTTCTACTTAGTTTTCAAGGCTACAAATCTGTTTTTCTCTTGCGTGGAAGAGCTAGTGGATTCAAACCAACAGAAAGGCTCAGCCTGTGGGTTAGCAATGTAGCTCCCTACTTCACCAGAGCTTCCTATTGATATTAGATGTCTTTATTCATATAATGCTCATAGGATCTAATGAATGGTGCCTCCACTGCAAAGACTCATTAGACTGAGAACTATAAGGAAAAATTATCCACATCAATACATTATCTACTGCCGTTGCTGTTGTTTATCGTTGAGTCAGAACCGACCCACAGCTGACCCTCAAGTTCGTTTTCAGAGGCAGTATATAGCGTTGAGTTGAGACTGTCCATCTTTCTCCCATGGAGCAGTTGTTAGATTCAAACCGTGAATGACTGCACTAGCAACTCAATTCCTTACTACTGAGCCACCACTATTTACTACCTAAATAGACTCAAATCTGAACTTTGCATAAATAAATCTCGGGCCTTAAGTTGTTAATCAGTTATAACACACTATTGTTACTTTTGCAAAGCATAAAGGAAACTTATTTGCACATTTCATCCTGAATTTGAAAAAAAAAACCCAAAAACCTAAACCATGTATTAATATTATACTTCAGCCCTACGACAAATTCCACCTATCCCAAGAAGACAGTCAAAGCTATAATTTCACTTTTGGTTGAACAGAAAGGAGTCAATTTTGTGGTTTATGAAGTCAGCAAAAACATACTGCAAAATTAAAGCTACAACAACATTATGGTAGTTACAGCAGACTACATAATTTTAAAGAACCCTTTTTTCCTTCATCCCAGAAACATGCATTTGATTTATCTATCATCTGCAATTAGATCTGGGATAGATGATTTTTCCCTTTAAAATTTAGGACCTTTAACTTGTCAACTTCACTTTAAATCTCCAGTGATATGCAATAGTCAATGTTACCAAATTAATTTTATTAAGCTTCACACAGAACATATATGCACACAGAGTTGAGTAAAATACAATTTTCAAACAGTGCATCCACTTCCTAAACCACATGCCTCTGAAAAGTCTATGAACTTGGAGAAACAACGATAGCTATGGAAAAGCATTAGGTCTTTTGTTCATAGAGTCGCTATGAGTTGACAGCGACTTGACGGCAATCAACAACAGTATATCAAAATCTTACACGTGATGAATACAAAACCGTTGGCTTTCAATACATTAACTGTCCTTTCAAAATGTTTACTGCCCTCTGGGTATCAAGCACTGTGCTACTAGATTTACCATTTGCTTTGCCTGAAACACCTTAAAATCATATGTATCATGATACTTAGTGATTTTTTTCCTAGTGTGTAATTTAACTACAGAAAACTTATTGAAATGGTTAGAAGACAGAATTATCAAAAAATCTTGGTACAGCTGCAAAGCAAATAAGCTACAACTATAAATTACAACAGCCTGAAGCAGTAGAACATACCTACATAATAAAAAGGCATGTATATAAAGTTATGGTTTTACCCAGAAACTTAAGTTTTCCTTTACTCGCTTTAACAATCTGAAAATGACGAGATTTTGTTATTCCACGCTTGCATCAATTAATCATGCATGACATACTTCAACCAAATCCAAAGCACGTCGTCTCCTACTCACTAAAAAAGGAGACTCTACATCGGACTTGATTTTTGAAGAGCGTCTTAAACTCAACCTCATGCCCAATGAAGCAAAAGCTGGGAGCAAGTTAAGAAAAAAAGGAAAACACTTTCAAACAAATGTTCTGTAACTCATGTGGACCGGGAAGCGAAGCACACGGGAGGCGGAGGGGCAGAGCACTGCAAAAGTGGATCCTGAAAGGCATATTTCCTCCCCCAACCCCCAACCCAAAACAAAGGAAAACTTTTAACATGTTGCGGCTTTCAATCAAACCAAGTAAAAGAAGACGCTCCCTCCACCCCCCACCTCCATGCACTTCTCGCCCAGCACAGTTGCCACCGGGTGTCAGCGGACACACAGGTCCCCAACCTCGGGGACAGGAAGGGGCGGCTCACCTCGGTGGTGGTAGCCCAGCAGGAAGGGGGTCGGAGGCTCGGGGCCTCCAGGAGGGCCGGGCGCGGCCGGCGGGCGGAGCCGGGGCCGCGGGCGAGCAGGTAGCTCCGGGAAGGAGACACGCCCGCGGGCCGAGCGCCGGCGAGCCGGGCCGGGGGAGGGGAGAAGTTTCTCCCCAACTTCCCGACTCGGAGCCCGCGGGGGCGGGGAGCTGCGGCGGGGCGCGGGCGGCCGGCGGGGCCTAGCGCCGTCCTGTGCGGGGCCGGCGAAGCCGCCAGGTCCTTACCTGCCCTCGAGCCGCGCTCGCAGAAGTCGCCGGGGCGGCGGTGGCGTCTCGGGGCGGAGGGGAGGGGGCGGCGGCAAGGCCCGGGGCCCGGGGCCCGGTCCCTCCTCCACCTCCTGGTCCCGGGGCGCCGGGCGGCAGCAACGACGGAGAGCCAGCCGTGGGCCCGGTCCTTGAGGAGGAGGGAACTCCGGCCGCCCAACCCTCCGCCTGGCCCGCGCCCTCCGCCTCGCGCGCTCGCCACCGCCCTCCCGCTCGCGGCTCCGCCCTCTCCCGGCGGGGCGGGGCGCGACAGGCTACGGTACCTGCGCGCGCCCGGCCGTCGGCTCACCGGAACTCGCGCCCGCGGCGCCTGGCGTCCCCTTTCCGGCGCCGGCGCGCTCAGCGCCCCGCGCCCCTCGGGTCCGGCTGGTCGTCGGCGGGCCCGAGTCACTTCTCCCGGCCCAACATGGCGGCGGGGTCCGGCACTGGTTCCCGAGGCGGAGCGGGCTGAGGGGGCGTGAGCAGCAGGCGCTGTGCACCCCGAGGAGCGACCGCCGGCGCCCCTCCCCACGCGCGCCCCCGCGGCCCCTCGGACGGCTGGCGGGGCTGCGGCGCACGCCCCGGCTTTGCTCTTTCTAACCCCGCTCCCTCGGGTGAGGGCTCTGGCGTGGGAACGGGCAGGGTTGAGGATTTGGGGGGCTTGTTGGCTCCGTGCTCGGCTTCCACACCTTCTGTCGCTGGTAGTGAGATCTCAGCGCCGCCACGGGAGGCGTCACGAACACCCTCCTCACCTTCCTGGTCGCCGTCCAGAAACGCTGGCCGCCGGCCTGCGGTCCCGCTGGGACGCTGCCCCTGCCCCGGGAGCTTCCTGTTGACGGAGGGCGACCCGCGTGTCTGCTGGCGACTCCCCCAGTGATGGTAAAACGGGTTTCCTGCAGGGTCCCCGCCACAACCCGGGGCGAGCTGGGTCAGGTATTCTTCCAGCTGTGGGAGCAGAGGCTGAGCTCCCCGGAGTGGAACGGCCACAGCTCGGATCCTGTTCATATGAGTCCAGTCACCTTTGCCATTTTCCTGTAACCATTCCCTGAAGGAGGTGGGGGAAGGATCTGGAAGCAACTGGGATAAAGATAAGGCTTAGGCAAGGTCCAAGCACGCTCCTTATGCTAAAATCACTTCTGCTCTGACTCTTCAACTGACTTCCTCTTTGCATTTCCTCTTTGGTGGGATTGTTGTTTAATGTGGGATTGTTGGTTTCTTTTGTGTGGTTTTAGCCAAATTCAGAATGATCTTCTGTAGATACTCTCAGATTAACACCAGTTTCAGAATTCGGCTCTTCTAGGAACTCGGGAAATGCATATGAAGGTTTAAAAAAAAATTGTGTTTCCTCATCTCGACAAAGATAGACATAAATAGGCTTGTAAACAAAAGATGGATGGTACTTGTATTTAGCTGCTAAAAATTAATTTGTCATAAACTGTCTTGGGCGTTTTTTCCGTACAAGCTATTGTTTTGTATTTATTGTATGTAAATTTACATTGAGCTTTTGTCTTTCCAAAATTACAAATAAAATCAACAAAATTTTGGTGTTTTGTTTTCATAAACTTTCAACCTTAAAAAAAAATCTTCCCTAAAATACTTCATTTTTCCCAGTTTAAGGGTTGACGTGGCTTTCAGTTTCTCTGTGGGATTTTAATGGTGGGGAGAGGATAACAAAATCTGCAGGAGTACTCCTTGGAGTCAAGGATGCTGACACTTTGGCTCATATTCTGTGGGTGTATTGTTAAGAGCGACAAGACTGGAAAAAGACTGAGAAGCGCCTGAGAGAGCTGGATTCACACAGTGACTGTAACAATGGGTTTAAAGCTTTCAATCTGTTGACACAGGGGTGTTAGGAATCGGTCAACTTGACTCCTATCAACAAGAACTGCAAGGTTCAATGCCATGTACATTATCCCTTCTTAGTTTTTCCCCTAACCCCCAGTCAATCCTGTTATAAGTGGTATTTATACAGTATTTGTCTTTTTGTGACTGAGATATTTCACTAAGCATAATGTCCTCCATGGTCACCTATTTTGTCTAATGAGTTGTTTTTCAGTGCTGCATAATATTCCATTGTGTGAATATACCACAGCTCCTCTATCCATTTGTTTTTTGATGGGCACTTGGGTTGTTTTCAACTCTTTGCTATTGTGAACAAAGCAGCAATAAACATGGATATGCATATATCTGCTTGGGTGATGGTTCTGGTTTCTTTACGGTATATTCCCAGAGAACTATATAAAAGGAATATAGGAATAGGTATTGTTGGTATGACAAGACAGTAATAGCTACATAGTAAAGTGGTCTTGGTGGGGGGACCTGTATAACAATGAGAGAACTTTTTGTTCAAAGAAAAAAAGCAAACTGGGGACGGGGCAAAATGTACAACAAAGAATGAATGGAAATCCAAGTTCTTTATAAACTTAGAATAAAATCTCAATTAAAAAAGACCAGCAAGGTTCAAAATCAAGAAAGGCGTTCATCAGGGATGTATCCCTTCTCCATCCATATCCAATGCTGAACAAATTGTTTTAAGAAACGAAGAATGTGGTGCCAGGATCAGGGAAGACCATGAACAACCTGCATTATGCAGATGATATGCAGCCTTACTCACTGAAAGTGAGGAGGACTTGTAAGTACTTACTGCAGATGATCAAGGGTTACAGCCTTTAATATGGATTATATTTCAATATCAAGAATCTTGGCTTTTTCAACATTCAAGACAAATCCTCATCACTGGGCTGATAGGAGATGGAGAAAATACAAGAACTTGTCAACAATTTCATCCTACTTGGAGGCACAATCAATATGCTTGCAAGCAGCAGTCAACAAGTCAAAAAGCAAGTCGTGTTGGGTGAAATCTGCTTTCAGGGACTTCTCCAGAGTACTAAAGAGTAATGTGGTGTGCTGGTGTGCGTTTGGTTTGGAACTGACTCAGCTGACCTTCCAGTGGCTTTTCAAGTCAGTTTATTCACACAGCAGGAGATTGCCCATCCTTTTCTCACACAGCAGCTGGTGGATTCAAACTGCATGCCTTTGTGATTGTAAGACAGATTCTTAGCACTAGAACACCAGAGTTCCTAAAGGGTAATGATGTGAGTTTAACTTTATTCAGGCCATGGTCTTTTCAAGTACTTGCTATTTATCTGAAAATTGGACAAGGATAATAACAAAAGAGATGTTTTTGAATTGTAGTGTTGGAGGGGAGTATTGAAATATCCCATGGACTGCCAAGAGAACAAGCAGGTCTGTCCTGGAGAAAGTGAAATCAGGTGCTCCTTGGAGGCAACGATAGTGAAATTCAGTCTCACTTAGGGTATGTTGTGAGGAGGGTCCGGTCCTTGGAGTACATCATGCTTGGAAATGTGGAAGGTCTGCCTAAGGGAGGAAGACCCTCAACAGGATGGATTGACGCAGTGACTGACAATGGGCTCACATGTGTCAGAGATGGTGAGAATGACATAGGATAGGGTAAGGTTCAGATCTGTTCACAGGGTCACTATGAGTCAGAGTCAACAGCATAAACTAACAGCAACAATATTGCTGTGTATTTTTTTTTCTTTTTTAAGGAAAGTACCCTACCTTAGTCTGTCTTCTTTATTTTTTGAATATTCATTATCTAGTGCAAACCTTCCATATAAATAACATGGAGACTTGTCCATCTTATATTCAGTGGCTCATTTGTTAACCAGTAATAGGTGTTTAAAATGGAAAGAATTTGGAAAGGTTTCCCTGCAATTGATAATAATAGAAATTGCTGTTAACAGAAAATCTCATTTATGAAATGAACAATGAGGAACCTCACCTTATGTTTCCCTCCCACACAAGATAAAGGCCTGCTGTTGTTGCTTTTTTATATTAACTAGTAATAGCAACCCTATGTTCAACAGAATAAAACCCTACACAATCCAGCACCAACCTCCCAGTTCTGTATATAAACCTAAAGTTGCAGTTATTTTGTCAATCCATCTCACTGAGGGTCTTCTTTGACCTATTTTCCTAACATATTGTCTAAGACAGATTTGTTCTATTGGCAAGCAGCCTGTGGGGTATTCAATATTCTTCACCACTACCACCATGATTCAAAGGCACCAGTTCTTTGATTTTCCGTATTCATTGTCCAACTTTTACATATATGTGAAGCAACTGAAAATGTCATGGCTTGACTCAGACATACGTTAATTTTCAAAGTAGCATCTTTGCTTGTTAGCACTTAAAAGGAGTCCTTAATAGCAGATTTCCCCAATGCAGTAAGTCATTTCATATCTTCTGCTTTCATGAGCTTTTATTGTCAACACAAGTAAAATCCTTGACAACTTCTATTTTTTTCATTGTTTAGCATAATGTTGCACATTCATCCATTAAGAGGATTTTTGTTTTCTTGATGTTGAGGTATAATACAAACTAAAGGCTATATTGTCGATGTTATTGATTGCAATTGAGTCAAGCACGACTCAGTGACCCTATGAACAAAAGGCCTGAAGCCCTTCTATAACTACTTATCAAAGATTATAGTTTACCAAGGCATGTTTTTTAGGCATTTGAACTTGATTAGTAAGTGCTTCAAGTCTTCATTTTCAGTAAGTAAGGCTGTACCATCTGCTTTTTGCAGGTTGTTTATACTGCATTTTTCTATATAATCCACCTCCTCAGATTATTTGTTCAGCATACAGATTGAATATACAGTATGAAAGAACACAACACTGATGCTTATTTTTCCTGATTTTAAACCACATATTGTTCTGTTTGAATGCCCGATTCTTGGTCTATGTACACATTCTGTAGAAGCATAGGTGTTCTGGGATTCCTATACTTTGCAATGTTATTCATAATTTATAATGATGCATGTAGTCCAATGCCTTTGTATACTTAGTAAGACACAAGTAAAGAGACATCTGACTGATTAGCGCTGCTTTTATTCAAGACCTATCTGACATCGGCAGTGATAACCCTCATTCCATGCATTCTCCTTTTGATTCCAGCTTGAATTTCTGGCTCTTGTTCATGCACTGCTTCATTCACTTATGAATTATCTCCTTTAAGTTTTTACCTGTGTGAGACTTTAAAAAATTGTATGACAGTGTGAAGACAGCTGATTCTGACCTTTGTTATTCCACAAGGGAGAACTGTCCCCATCAACATCCTCAACACCAAACCTATTCCCATGAGATCAGACATGTTCCCACATTCTTACCCTTATATCCACCACTTCAGATACCAATTGTCCCTTTCAGCTCTGTGTTCTACTAGTGGGTCTGCAATCCATTGTAGTGGCCACACAGACTTTATTGAGCCAAACTTATGATTATGGGGCTTATTAGAGAAGTTAACAGGTTACAAAATCAGGTTAGCAATGGGATATAATTTCTCATTCAGGACTGCTGTTCAAGCTTGCTTGCAGGCCCATTGGCCTTCAGCTTTACGGCTATGGCCAGTGTTACAAAGCTCTCTTCATCCAGCCCATTATGGTGGCTCCTCTCAAGCAAGCTTGGATGAAGGCCCAGGCTTTGGCTCCGTGGTGAACTAGTAGAAATCAGCTCTGTCTCATGTCTCTAGTTCACTGCTGCTGCTCTCATATAAGTCCCATTCCAATTGATGCAGCAATCTCTAGTCCTGAAGAATACGTGTATTGCATTTCCTGTTTCTTCTCTATTGGCAGTGAGTTTCTTAATTTTTGTCACTGAATTTGATCAGTTTAATCCTGTTGGGATGACAAAACTGGCCAATCCTCTTATGAATAGGCTATTGCTATGTGCCATCAAATTGGAAATGACTCATAGCTGACCCTCCCCATAGGTTTTCAGGGGCCATAAGGAGGAGACTGTCCAGCTGGTGGATCCAAACCATGTGCTTTTGTGTTGTCAGCATGGTCTCTTAACCACTAGACCACTAGAACTTCCTCGTGAATAAACTATAAACCATATTTGCATGTTCCCACTCAGTCATGTGGCAAAAGTGAAAGGCAATGGCCTAGAAAAGACATTTTGAACAATAAACTCATTGTACTATAAGTGATATTAATTGTTCACTGATTTCCTCATTGTACTTGGTCACCTTTTCTTTTTTTTGAAAGGGCACAGATGTGGATGACTTCAGTTAATTAGCTTGGTAACTGTCTTCCAGATTACTTGGCATGTGTGAATGAGCTTATATAGGGTTTCATCTGCTTATTGCAATACGTCGGTTAATATTCTGTCAGTTCCTGGAGTCTTACTATTTTATTTATTTATCTATCTATCTATCTATCTATCTATTTAGCCAATGCCTTCAGTGCAACTTGAACTTCCTTCAGTACCATTGGTTCTTTATTATGTGCTACCTCCTGAACTAAGTGAATATTGACCAATTTTTTTGGTTTATTTGTTTTTGTTTTGATAGTTTTTTTTGTTAGCAGGGAGTGGGGTTTTATTTTTTTTTATTAATTTCTTTATTTTTCATTTCAATGAACATCTACAGAGATTTTGGAATTCCATTCATTCATTGTTCCCCCCCCCGTTTGCTCCTCTCCTTCAAAAGCAAAAGAAAAACTCCCTCATTGGTATGCAATCCCCCCCCACATCCCCCAACCCCAGATATAATCCACTCTGCAACCCTCATTCTGTACTCTTACGATAAACATAATGCTCTAAAATATAAAATATTCTCTCCCCCAAAGACTTCAATGCTGTAAACATATTTCATCCAGTTTTTCTCAATCTTACCCCCATCCCTATGTCAGCCTCATTCTACAACAGTGGCACCATATAGCATTTGTCCCTTTGTGACTGAGATACCTCACTCAGCATAATGTCCTCCAGGGTCACCCATTTTGAATAATATTACATGAGTTCCTTGTTTTTCAGTGCAGCATAATATTCCATTGTGCGAATATACCACAGCTTCTCTACCCATTCGTTTGTTGATGGGCATTTAGGTTGTTTCCAACTCCTTGCTACTGTAAACAAAGCCACAATAAACATGGGTATGCATATATCTACTTGGGTGCCATTTATGGTCTCTTTAGAGTATGACCAATTATTTTTGATAGAGTAAATCTATGTATTCCTTTCACCTTGTTTAGATGTTTCTGTGTTACTCAGGGTCGTACCCATAGATTCCTTCAGTACTGCAACTTCAGATTTAACTGTTTTCTGCAGTTATTTTCACTTGAAAATGCCACACATGTCTGCTAGTTTGCCCAATGTGGTGGCTTTCATGTTGCTGTGATTCTGTAATCTATGCTACCGGCATTTCAGATACCAGAAGGGTCACATGGTGGACCAGTTTCAGCAAAGCTTCCAGACCAAGACAAACTAGGAAGAAAGACTTGGCCCTGTGAATAGCAATGACTGTATATGGATGTGCATATGTGTAAAGGAATGATAAGGCCCCTAAATCTTAAAACTCCAGGGAAAGGATGCTGGATGAAGAAGCTAGGGAAACTTCTAAAAAATTAATATTACTAAAATAAGCAAGAGGAAGACCCTCGACCGGGTGGATTGCCACAGTGACTACCGCAATGGGCTCTAGTGTGTCAGGAAGTATGAAGATGGCACAGGATAGGATGAGGTTCAGAGCTGTTGTTCTTAGGGTCGCTATGAATAGTACTTGATGGCACCTAACAACAAGAAGAAGTTTATTTAAGATTTTTGAAAAAAAATTGTTTCAGCGAGCATCTTCATTATGACTTTGGAACATGTTATTCTGCCAAGAAATGCCTTTGTTTGGGGTAAACCTATCTGTTCTCAGTGATGGAGTGTTGCTATAGAGGCTGGGTTGATTCTCTCTTCCTGGTGAGAAGGAAGATATTACACAGACAGTATGCATTGCTCTGTGCTCTCCAATTACCTCCCCTGTTGATGATGCTACCATCAAATTGGCTATGACTCATAGCAACCCTATGAACAATAGACCCTTTCCTACCGTTTTGTTACTGTCTGTCATGCTTGAGCTCATTGGGACAGTCACTGTGCCAGTTCACTTCATCAAGTTTTCTTCTCTTTCACTGATTCTACTTTTCTCAGTATGAAGTTTCTGCCCCCCAAGGACTTAGAGGACTTATCTCTTCTGATGATAACATGGCCAAAGTATGTGAGACCAAGTTTCACCATCCTTGTCTCTAAGGAACACCCTGGCTGTACTTCCTCGAAGGCAGACATGTTGGTTCTTTTGAAGTCCGTGGAATATTCAATGCTCTTCTCCAGCACCACAATTCAAAGGTATTGAGCCTTCCTAAGTCATTCTTTTTAATTGTCCAATTTTCAGGTGCAACTGAAAAGACTTGAATCAGTTATTTCTTACCACTGAATCAGCATCACCCATTACAACCCCCCTAAAATACTTATCTAAAATAAATGTTTTGGACTAGATTTGAGATAATTTCTCAAAATTGAATGTCTATCATGTCCACTCTTTGTTTGAAGTTACCTGCACCACCTTGTGACCAAACCTGTTTCTAGGTCCAATTTGAAAGAATATGAGCACTTCCTTAAGCAAAGATTTTGAGGATCAGGAAAAATAAATGTATTTATGAGTGTAAGCTCATTATATCAACCAACTGCTCAATGCTTTGAACATCTTCATTGCCTCAGGATTGAACCATTAAAGGATTCATTCCCTTCAACTGGGAAAAGCTGCCTAAGAAAACCATCCAGTTAGTGAATTCCACAGATGGCAATCAAACATGTGCTTCGGCGACTTTCACACATCTCCCTGCTTCCAGTTTTTTACCTTCTCCAGCTTCTAACCATTTGGTTAAAAAGGGAGGAGGAGCTCATTCACAATCTTGGAATTTCATTCTATGGTTCTTCCAGTCCCAGGACTATTTTCTGGAAATCTTAAGAAAAAAACAAAACAACCCAAACCAGACAAGTCTATCTCGGACGAGGTGCAGCCAAGGTGCTTCTTAGAGGTAAGGATGGAGAAATTTTTGTCTCACATACTTTGGGCATGGAGTCAGTAGTCAATCCTTGGAGAAAAGCATCATACTGGGAAAAGAGGAAGGTCAGAGAAAGAGAGGCAAACCTTAATGAGATATATTGACACAGTAATTGTAACAGTGGGCTCAAGCATACCCGTGGGGGTGGTACCGGAGCGAGCAAGGTTCAGATTTGTTCATAGGGTTGTGGTGAGTTGTAGTCAACTTAATGACATCTAGCAACGACAACAATCTTTGCTGTTAGAATCTACCTTGAGGTCATCTCTAAACTTGTTTCTCAGGCATGAATTCTTTCTAGTTCTTTTTTGAAGTTTGGCCCAGGTCCATTCTAGCTACCAAAGTCCTTACTTTCAGCTCTAGCCCCTCACAGCCACTCTGCATGTTACCTGCAGATTTAATCTTTTGTATTCTTGTTTCCTCTTTTTTTTTCTTTCCAGGGACAGCAGTTTGTAAACTGGATGGGCACCTGAGATCTTCGCATGTGCTCTTCACTTAGCAGACCCAGTCATGGGCACTTGAAGGTGTCTGCTTAATTCAGGCTCCTCTACTCCAAGAATTGACCTCCTACTGATACTTAGAGAGGGAATGTTGGTGGCCTAGTGGTTAAAGAGTTGTACTGTCAATCCACAGGTAGCAAATGCAGCTCAAATCCACCCACTGCTCCTTATGACAAAGATGGGCCTCCTCCTGCCTGTTTTACAGTCTCTGAAAAGTCACTGAGTTGAGTAATTACAATGTATCTTCAATCTATAGAGAGCTCTAAGGGCGTAGTCTATACGGAATTAGGCAGCTAAATCAAAGGCCAGGCCTCTATGGCAATTCGAATCCACCAGCAAATCCTTGTGGAATGGCTTTGACCATCTTTTGACTTTGTCCTCAATCTGAGTAGTACTAATTCTGAGTTCCAACTTGTAATTTTTTTTTGTTTTGAGAGAGGAATACAAAAGTGACTCTAATTCTTCATGGTGGCTACCGTGAAGTTGAGAGTGCAATGGCAGAAAACGAGTTTACAAGGCTGGGAGATTTCAGTAGAAATGGGCAGGTATGCAGTGCTGATGATGCCTGCCTGCATCCCATGCAGACCATTGTTCCTTCCATCCTTTGCCTTCCTTGTTTCTAACCCACTAATCTTCCTGTTGACTTTCTGGGCTTTTTCTGATAGATTATCTTCATGCTTAAATTAAGTAAAGACATTTTCTATTCTTTGCAAATAAGAACTCATACTATTAAAAGGCAACTGCTTTGTAGTTGCTGTTTACACTAATGACAGTAACCTCAGATACGGGGAGGGGAACAGGGCTTCTCCTGCCATGTGCACAGAAAGGAGAAAGTCAGTTTTCAGAGAGAGATGGAGAAAGCGGGTGCACAGAAAGAAGCAGAAGAGCCCCTAATTCTATGACTCATGTTGTCTTGAGGAAACCCCAAAGCTAGACCAACTGGCAACACAGCCCTTTCTGCCTGTCCATGACAGTCATTGCTTTTAGATCCCAGAGCACCAACTTCATCTTCAAAATCCTTCTTAGCATAATGATTCAGAGCAAACTCAATGTCATCCAATCCATGATGACCCTCCATCTGGTTTCCAAGTCAACCATCAAATGGCCTTGGGTTTCTCTTGTAGAGTGGCTGGTGAATTTGAACCATAAATTTTTCAGTTAGCAGTCCAACATGAAACTTAAATCACCAGGATGCTGATGACTCAAGCAGGAATCACAGAATTAGAGTTAAAATACGTTGACATTTCTTTGCTTATTATACCATATCATTTTCTCCCAAGATCTTAATTTGAAAAGCCAACCTGTATGCAGAACAGATTATCCGAGAGGCTCAGCTCTATGAGGAGAAGCATGGCGTCAGGATTGGTGGAAGATCTATCAACAATCTGCATTATGAGATGACACAACCCTGCTTGCTGAAACTGAGGAGGACCTGAAATGCTTGCTGCAGAGGGTCAAGGACTGCAGCCTTCAGTATGGATTGAGGCTCAGTGTCAAGAAGACAAAGATTCTCACCACTGGAC
>NW_006400066.1:1504468-1506031 GCF_000299155.1 Elephantulus edwardii | reverse complement strand
AGGAGGGACCGGTCCTTGGAGAGGGACATCATGCTTGGGAGGGTGGAGGGACGGCGCAGGAGGGGAAGGCCCTGTATGAGGTGGATTGATTCAGTGATTGGAGTAATCGGAATTGGTGTGCCAGAGGCAGTGCAATTGGCACAGGATAGAGCAGGGTTTAGAGCTGTTGTACATAGGGTCACTATGAGTCACAAGTGACTCGATGGCACATAACAACAACAACAACAGCCATTACCAAGCTTTTGGTCTTGACTTTTTCTGATATGTTAAGCTGATGTGTAGTCATCATATGCTTCTGACATTGAGTTTATAAACATTATTAAAATTTATTATCAGGCTGCTATTTCCTGGAAATCTTTTAAATAGGTTATAAAAAACAGAATACAACTTTGCTTGGAGGCAATGTTTACCTATATTAAATGTTTAGAAGAGAACTATTAATCAAACATGGTTTTTTGTTTTGTTTTTAAACCATTTTTTAATTATTATTATTACTTACTGTGTGCTGTTGAATCAGATCTGACTGGCACTGGAGGAGGTTGCCGCTCCTTCTCCAGCAGAGCATCTGGTGGATTAGAACTGCGTGCCTTTGGGATTGCAGCACAGCTTCCTGCCACTAGGCCACCAGAGCTCCCTATGCCAATGTGTTTTTTTTTTTAAATAAATAGTATTTTGTTTTACTGTGTTTTAGAGGAAAGCTTATATAGATGAGTTCTCATTTAACAGTTTTTATATAGACTGTTCTGTGACATTGGTTACATTGTTTTTTAAAGTTAACTGACAGCATGAAACAGGAAGGATGAGTAATAAGGATTTTTTTTATTATTAGGTATTTTTCAAGTTGACTTTATGGCTAAGATTTTTAAAATATATGTTTAGAGTAAATCTATGTTTTATATTTCTCCTTTTAAAAAGCAATGCATTTTTCCTTGTAGTTTTATTGGTATAGAATAATTGTTTTTCACATTTTTGTCTGAACAAATAACATTTTACTTACCAGATCTTTTCCCCCCCTATTGACTTACCAGATCTTTTGTGATCAAAACCACAAACGTTTATTTGGCCTTTTACTTGAATAGAGCTTTGGACTATGAATAGAACTCTTTGATCACTTAAAATATATACATTTTCTTTTGTTTAAGAAATAAATATACATTTCTTCATGTGCTTGTTGGCCATCTGAATGTCTTCCTTGGTGAAGTGTCTGTTCATATCCTGTTCCCATTTTTCAATTGGATTATTCTCCTTTATCTTGTTGTGGTGCTCGAGTATTTTATAAATTCTAGATATAAGTCCCTTGTCTGACATGTCATTACCAAAAACTTTCTACCAGTCTGTGGCTTCCCTTTTTACCCTGTTAGAGAAGTTTCTGGATGCGCATAGGGATTAGATATATGTATACCCATGTTTATCTCGGCTTTGTTTACAATAGCCAGGAGTTGGAAACAACCTAAATGCCTGTCAACAAACGAATGGGTAGAGAAGCTGTGGTGTATTCGCACAATGGAATACTATGCTGCATTGAAAAACAAGGAACTCATGCAATATTATTCAAAATGGGTG
>NW_006400066.1:1498666-1504198 GCF_000299155.1 Elephantulus edwardii | reverse complement strand
GGGGGGAGGGGTTTGTGCGGGGAGAAGGGTGCAACAATGAATGAATGGAATTCCAAAATCTCTGTAGATGTTCATTGAAATGAAAAATAAACAAACTAAATTAAAAAAAATAAATATTGTTACCTGCAAAAAAAAAAAAAAGATAAATAAATATACCTTCCTTAATACCATGGAGTTGGAACTGACTCATAGTTGACCCTCTCCTGGGTTTCCCAGGCTGCAAATTCAACGAGAAGAGATTGTCTATCTTTCTCCTGAGCCGAGGGGTTGGTGGACTCAAACTGCAGAGAGGTGTGGCCCTTGGGGTAGCAGCCCAGCTTTCTACACACTGTAACAACACGGGTAACAAATAGTTAAGGTTCATACTTTAACAAAATGTGTTTTTGCTTAGGTGAATAAATTAATTAGATTAACGATACAGACTATTTTATAAAATAATAATCACCATGGTTGTCTTTTGTGAAAGCTCTAAAGTAGGTGCTTTCCTACAGCATCATTCTCTGAATCCCTCTAGGTAGGAGGGGTTGGGGTATAGTTTGGGGGGTGGTAGTATTGCTAGTATTCTCCCTTATTTACAGGTAGGATCTCCCAGGCTGAGGGAGGTTAAGCAATACACAAAAAGAAATATTTCAAAATTTATTCCTTTGAAAGTTATGATGATTTCTGAGAGGAGGAAGATTTCTGTTAATTTAGTTATCATGTAAAATGGTTAATTTTTTTTCCCCTCCAAATTCTGGACTAATAAAAATTGTGGCTTGCCTTTATGATTACGAATGTATTCTTGAGAAATGTGAAGTTCTAGAAATTCATAGAAAGGCTTTTCTTTATGATGTAATCTTACATCATTAGGGTTGACACAAACGTAACAATATGTATGAGACTAGGCTAAGAAGAAAGAATTTAATTCAGAAAAACAACATGAATTAAAGATCGCTTTCTGGAGATTAGTACTTTGGAACTATCAAATTTCCTATTTCCTCAGAAGCATTGTCTTTAAATAAAACAATCAAATAGCTGAGAAACAACTGACATGTGCAGCTTATGTACTTTGAAAGATAGTAAATAAGACTTGTGGTGGGAGAGCGTCGGGCCCGAAAGTGTGACTGGCCGGTTCCAGCGTTGCTCCAGCCTTTGCTGCCTCCGGCAGCGCAGCGCAAGCCATGTCCAAGGAGAAGCCCAAAGAGGGAGTGGAGACAGAAGGAGCATATCTACCTGAGGGTGACTGGGCAGGGTGGCTCTGTCGTCCAGTTCAAAATCAAGAGGCACACGCCTCTGAGTAAGCCGATGAAGGCCTACTGTGAGTGACAGGGCTTGTCAATCAGACAGATTAGATTCAGGTTTGATGGGCAGCCAATTAATGAAGCATACACTCCAGCACAGCTGGAGATGGAGGATGAAGACACAATCGATGTGTTCCAGCAGCAGACGTGTGGCACATGGGGATTTGAGACCTGGTGGGGTGTCATATCTAGGAGGACCATCTCACGTCTGTGCCACCTGTCCTTGCATTTGTGATCCAATAGTAAACACGTGAACATGCCACCACATGTGTCTTTGGAAACTCGAGGACGTCACCAAATTACTTTCCTCTCTCCTTGATGTACGTCAAGTGCAACTCAATCCTATTTCTGAAGGGATTAATCTGCAGCTGAAATTGGGCCAATACAAATTGTTGTCTTTGTTTAGGTTAAATGAGTTGCAAGGATTTTGGTGTTTGTTATGTTTTTATTTTTTTCTCCCTCCTAGAACACTTTTCTCCAACTTGCGGGCTGTCCATTTTCAGTCTTCACTTGGAGATCTTGCCCCCCCAGATGTTGTGATCTTCTCCCCCACTGCTTCATCTAATTATGTAGGTAGCTCATGTGTACTGCAGTGGGTGCTTCTTCTGGACCTGTGTTTTGGCGGCCTGGTGGGGATGAAAGACAAAATTTCACTTGCTATTTGTTAAAGGTACAGTTTATGAAATTTTTAATATTGCACATTTAAGCTTTGTCAGGAAATGATAAAATTAAATACAATCTGTTGGGTTGCTGCATAAAAACTGAACAAGTGAAATAGAGTCCTTCACTAGTGTGGCCTCATGATCCCTGCCCTTGAGTGTGTTCCCACAGGGCTCCGGCCCAGGGTCCCTACCACCGGTGCTCAGTGCCTATTGATCACTGTAGCAGGTCACAACTACATTAACTCAATTGGCTTCTCCCACTTTTTTCATATAGGAGAAAATAATGCCACAATTTCCTTTAGTATTTGCTTCTGATGAGTAATTACAGTCTACGTATAAAAAGTAAGATTATTGCTGAATGTGCAGTTATGTTGTTGTGTACAAGAACTCTGAAGTGTGGTAACAAATGAGACCCATGGAAAGATGACAGATTTTTGCTCTACTGCTTTCCAAATATGTATTTAATTTATGCATTAGTATGGTGATTTTAATTCTGTGAACTATTTTCGTGATCTTTATCAATTAAAAAGTCTCATCATCTGCCTGTTGTTCTTCAGTAACAGTTTCTTGCTGCTTGATGGTCATTCTCCACTTTTTGTAGTAATCTGGCAGTGTCACATGATCCATCACTCTTGCTTGTTTGAAATATTGCCAAAAATGTTTGCTACTTTTGTAGTTTGCTGAGTGGGCAGGGGTGGGATGTTTGTTAGCTCTATTGTGTTTATTCACCAATTTGTACATTATTTGTTGTCCTGCCCTTCTGTAAACAGTAAATATAGTTTGGTATTAAAAAAAAAGAAAGAAAATACTTAGTTTCAATCAGTTTCATGGTTTACATCTTAATCTGCCAAGGTTAGCTAAATCTAGTTAAACCTTCCAAGGCAACAGAGTAAATGGTTACTACCCCAACACCAGGTAAGGTGGCTTAATATTTAAAACACTAGCTGATTTATTCATTAATATAATTCATAAAGCATTTTTACAGTGGTTATTGATAAATAATGTATATTTTTTTTGGTGTGCCTTGAGGCAAAAGTTATCTTATGACTTCATTAACTTGGAGAAACTGGGGATAAATGCCAAGTTACCTGGTAATAAAATTTAAGAAGTATAAATATGAAAAGATTTTCAAAGCTTTTTTTGAGACTTCTTTTTAAAAATAAACACATTATCTTACAAATTTTGCTTTAAAGTAAGTGTTATCCTTTTATAGATTCTCATTGGAGATGAGTAAAATCAAAGTACTATACTTTATAGGTAATTTTTGCTTCTTAAAATTGTGCTCTGCTTAAAAGAGCTAGGCATTATTTGGAAAAAAGTCTTTCTGCTTTATTATCATTATTGTAATTTTTCTTTCATTATAGTGGAGTGATCAACAACCACTCCATATTATTTGAGCACCAATTTCTGATCATATAATTTGCATGAGCATATGTCCTTGATATTTGAAATCATATTTACTAAATAAAGAATCAACAACCTTGCACTGAAGAATCAGTCAATACAATGACTTTGAAACTTCAGTGAGTACCAGGGAATCAAAAGATTAATTGCATTGAGAAACCTTGCTGTCAGGGACCTCTCCAGAGTACTGAAGAGAAACAACATCAGTCTGGACACTAAGGTGTGCCTGATCCAGGCCATAGTCTTCACAATTAAGTCAGAAAGCTGGACAATGACTAGGGATGAAAGAAGAATTGATGCCTTTGAGCTGTGTGGTTCTGGAGAAGAGTATTGAATATACACAGTCGACTGCCAGCTGAACAGACAGTTTCACCCTGGAGAGGGTGAAGCAAGGCTGCTTCTTGGAGGCAAGGATTGTGAGGCTTCATCTGACATACTTTGGTCGTGTTGAAGGGATCAATCCTCAGGAGTGTGGAGGGACAGCACAAGAGAGGAAGACCTTCGATGAGATGGATTGATTCAATGATTAGAGTAATAAGGGTAGGTGTGTCAGAGACAATAAATAAGATGGGCACAGGATAGAGCAGGGTTCAGGGCTGTTGTACACAGAGTCACTATGAGTTACAAGCAACTCAATGGTACATAATAATAATAACCATTTAAAACTCCAATTATGATTAGTTTTAAAGTTGATATTTACCTTTTAGAGAATCTGATAATTTCATATTAGAAAACGGGTCCTTATGATCTTTTTATACAAAGCTTATTCTGATAAGTAGAAATGCAAACACAATAGGAGATCAAATAAAGGATGTTTTGAAAACCACAGAATGGAAAATTTGGTTTATGTTATGGTGAGGAACTTTCAAAATTTATTTGAACTCCAGCAAGATGTTTAGGTTTTCCTTAAACTTTGTAAAAACCCTTTGTCTGGCTGTGAATTTTATTTGAAAACCTTGAACTAGGGAGGGAGAAAAGGAGGGTGGGAGAGAGACACAGAGAGAGAGAGAGAGACCAAAAACACAGAAACAACCCTTTTACAAATGGCTCCAGAATAAACAACTTTAAATTTTTTTTCCTAGAGTCTCACATACTTTATCTCATTTCCTTTGAGATGATATGCTATATGTTCAAAGAACAAAACATTTCCGGAGTCTGTTTAGAGTCCATGGCATCCATTCCTAAGCATTTTGCAGGTACCTTCAAGAATCTGGAAAGTATTTGAAAAACAAAAACAAAAACAGAATGCAAAAATCTGTATGAAATATAGAGATGATTAACAGCATAGATTGTGTAAAGTTTTAGCAGTTGTTTGGTAAATTCAGTCATTTAGATAAAACAAACACTGTTGTGCTTGCCTTAAAAATAATCAATCTAAATATACACATAAAGCCATAAAAGTGGAATGATCTTTGGACTGTAAATAAGATATAAATTCTCATATCACTGCTAATGGGCTTGGGTTTGAGGGTAATGAGAACAAACATTCAGGAATTAGTGATGGTGGTGGTTGTACAAGTTGGTGAATATTCTAAAACCCACTGAACTGGGTTTTAAGAGGGGGATTTTATTGTATGTGAGGTATAACTCAACAACAATGACAACATTCTAGGTTCAGCTCTGCCTTAATTTCAAACAAATACTATTTTTAGTTTCTCAGGACTTCCATTTCCTTGATTATACAGTGCAAGTGTTATATCAGATCAATCTTTTTCAAATTGCAGTTTCCAATTCTGTAGTGATTGCCAAAACCAATTTAATGGATGATAACCAGAGTCATTAAAAAAGTAAAACAAAGTAATATCAAAGCACATACTATTACTGGATCAAACTCCCCCTTCCCTTTATACATGTGTGTTACTTGAGTCATGAAGTAAAAGCCTTTTTTTATTATTATTATGAGTTGCTGTCAAAACATTTGAACACTGAGAGTCTCTATTGTAATAACACAGAAGAAGTCACATTCTGGTTACTTCTTTAAATAAGTAGATAGTCCTTAGAAAGTTGCACTGATAATCCATAAGTGGTACTTCTCTGGCAGTTTGACTCTAAATAGTTGCTCCATGGAAGAAATATGGGCAATCTTTACCCATGTGATTTACAGCCTCTGAAAACTTGCTGGAGGGTCAGGTGTGAGTCAGTTCCAACTCAATCATATGTAACAAAAATAACCTTTAGTATTTTAA
>NW_006400066.1:1492392-1497926 GCF_000299155.1 Elephantulus edwardii | reverse complement strand
TTCTTACTGGGGTGAGATTATATCTCATAGTTGTTTTGATTTGCATCTCTCTTAGAGCTAGGGATTTTGAACATTTCTTCATGTGCTTGTTGGCCATTAGTATTTTAACTTTTATATTAATAAAAATATTTACATTGAACTTTTTCTCTCAAGTTTTTTCTTTATCGTGCTGTTGTTGTTAGACGTTGCTAAATAGATCATAGCAGTTCTATGTACAACAAAGTGATACAACTGCCCCCTCCTTCCTTGTAGTTTGTGAAAACTCTGGACATTTAAATGAAATTAATTCCTAGTCCTCGTATCAAAGAGTTGATTATAGAGTATCATTATGGTTATTCAAGAAATGCTGTACTAAATGAGACAAAGAAATAGATGACCATATCCAATTTGTAGACACTCAACAACTAGACTATTATAAGCAAAGATGAATAATAACTCATATCTAATAATGCTAATTAGTAGCACAGAAAATAGAAAATTTGGCAATTTAGACTAATTAAAGATCTCAGGAAGCTGAGGCTGTTGGGAAAAACATTTGAAAAATTTGGGGACATAATCAGGAAGGAGAAAGGGGAAAGGAATTCTGGAAAGGTAGAACCTTAAAAAGAGGTTTAGAACCCCAAATGTGCATGAAAACAAGGAGTTCTCCAATGAGCCAGAAAGCAGCTTATAGAGGGGTAAGATTGGAAACCAGGGTGCTTGAAGCTTCAACATCTACAGCTCTTCCACTTTGAACAACATGAATGCTGGCCAAATGCCTCCAACTTACTCTATCGAGCATTTGAAGTCAGGGAATTTATCATGTCCACACTGAACCTTTAATCCTAACAGACCTTACGTGCGTGGAAAAGAAGAGGCATTCTTTAAGTGTTATGTTAAATGAAAGAAGAGTCTTAGATGCATTAACTGATCTAACACATCACAAATGTACAGTTATCACTGGGATAATTATTTTTTAAAATCCTCTTCATCTATGAATTGTAAAATGTTAATGAGTCATTATTTCTCCATTCTCCTATTTGGGTGAATCTCAAGGAGCTTTGCTGTTGTTGTTAGGTGCCATAGAGTCAAGCATGACTCATAGAGATCTTATGACAAAAGATCTGAACCCTGTTCTATCCTGCACCATCCTCACACTTTCTGACACACAAGAGAGCCCATTGCAGCAGTCATTGTGTCAATCCACCTGTTTGAAGGTCTTCCTCTCCTTCACCAACCCTCCACCCTTCCCAGAATCATGTCTCTTTCCAAGAAATAGCCTCTTCTAGCAACATGTCCAAAGTATGTGAGGTGAAGCTTTATCATTCTTGCCTTCAAAGAGTACTCCAGCAGCACCCTTTCCAAGATGCATTTATTTGTTCTTTTGGCCGTCCATGGGCTATTCAGAGCTCTTCTCCAACACCAGAGCTCAAAAGTGTCAATTCTTTTTCTGTCATCCTTTTTCACTACTCAGTTCTCAGATGCATAGAAAGTGATTGGAAAGACCATAGCAAGAATCAGACACACCTTAGTCCTCAGAATGACATCACTACTCCTCAATAACTTGGAAAGGTCCCTAACTGCAGATTTCCCCACTGCAATGTGTCTCCTTATTTTCTAACTGCTGGTACCAATGGTGTTAATTGGGATTCAAGCAAGATGAAGCTGTTGGCAGTTTCAATCTCCTCTTCATCCAACATGTTGTTGCCTATTGGTACAGGGGTAAGAATCCTTGTTTTCTCAACATTGAGATGCAGTCCACACTGAAGATTAAATTCTTTGTTCTTCTGTAACAAGTGCTTCAAGACCTTCTCACTTTCAGCAAGCAGGGTTCTCACTCCAATCCTGATGTCACACTCCTCATCACAGAGTTTTCGGATAATTCGTTCAGCATGCAGATTGAATAGGTATGGAGAAAGAATCCAACTCTGTCACACTCCCATCCCAATTTTAAACCATTTAGTGTTTCCCTTTTCTGTTCACACAACAGCTTCCTGGTCTGGGTCTAGGTTCCACGTGAGCACAATTAAGGGCTCTGGGAATCCCATTCTTCTCAACGTCAGTCACAGCTTGTTAAGATCCACATAGTCAAATGTATTTGAATAGTCAATAAAGCACAAATAAAAGACATTCTTCTGATATTCTCTACTTTTAGCCATGATCCATCTGAAATCAACAGTGATCTTCCTGATGCCCTGACTTCTTCTAAATCCTGCTTGAACTTCTGGAATTTCCTTATCTATGTATTGTTCTAGCCATTTTTTAATCATCTTCAGCAATGTTTTACTTGCATGTGATATTAATGAATAGTTTCCACATTCAGATGGATCACCGTTTTCGGGAATGGGAACAGTTATGGACTTCTTCAAATCTCTTCACCAGACAGTTATCCTCCAAATTTCCTGGCATTGACTAGTGAGTGCATTCAAGACTGCAACTATAAATGAAAATAAGTCAATTGGTATCACATTGATTCTTGGGACCTTATTTTTTGCCAATGCCTTTAATGCAGCTTCCACTTCCTCCTTCATTACTATTGGCTCCTGTTGATATGGCACTTCCTGAAATTTTTCAGTGTTAATCAAAGCTTTGTTGTTGTTGTTGTTATGTGCTGTCGAGTTGCTTGCGACTCGTAGCAACCCTATGTACAACAGACCTAAACCCTGCTCTATCCTGTGCCAATCGCACTGCCTCTGACACACCCATCCAGATTACCCTAGTCACTGAATCAATCCACCTCACAGAGGGTCTTCCCCTCCTGCGCTATCCCTCCACACTACCAAGCATGATGTCCCTCTCCAAGGACCTCTCCCTCCTTACAATATGTCCAAAGTATGTCAGACGAAGCCCCAGAATCCTTGCCTCCAAGGAGCAGTCTGGTTTAACCTTCTCAAGGATGAATCTGTTTGTTTTCTTGGCAGTCCATGGTACACTCAATACTCTTCTCCAGCACCGCAGCTCAAAGGTGTCAATTCTCCTTCTGTCCTCCCTAGTCATAGTTCAACTCTCTGACACATAAAAGTGTGATTGCAAAGACCATGGCCTGTATCAGATGTACCTTAGTCTCCAGAGTGACACCACTGCTCTTCAGTATTTTGGAGAGGTCCCTAACAGCAGACTTTCCCATCACAATACGTCTTCAGTGGAATATCCTAAATTTATTCTCATTAAGCTTTGTGATTTCTATATTTAGTTTGGGGTATGTATTGAAACACATTCCCTTTGATTTGGTGGTGCAGGATGGTGGTTAAAAGCAACTTAACAAAATTACAGTTACTAAGGGTTTTTTTTTTAACTTTTTTACAAAATAAAATTCTGGTTACTAATTGTCTAGTCTTAGGCAAGTTACCATTGTTTCTTAGTGTCAGTGTCTTTATCCATGTATTGAGAATAATCATAATCATAATCATAATCATAATCATAATCATAGAGCAAGGGAAATCTGGTGGCCTAGAAGTAAAGAGTTGCTCTGCCAACTCAAAGGCATGCGGTTCAAATCAGTTAGTTGCTCTGAAGGAGAAAGATGAGTAGTCTTTTCCCTGGCAACTTACTGCCTCTAAAAACTTGCTGGAGATCAACTATGGATAGGTTCTGACTTGATGGTTCATAACAACAACAACAATCAAATGGTTTTTTTTTTATTATTATTATTTTGTGTGCGTGTACCGTCAAATCAGATCTGACTGGTACAGGAGGATATTGCGCCTTCTTCTCCGGCAGAGCGTCTGGTGGATTCGAACCGTGTTCCTCTGGGATTGCAGTGCAGTTTCTTGCCACTAGGCCACCAGAGCTCCCCCAAATGGTTTTTTTTGTCATGAAGATTAAAGAAAGTGAAAAAAGCACTTAGCACAGTTCATAGGACATTGTAGTCTCTCCATGGCTACTGTTTATTAAGAAATAAAGATTACAGTGAAATTACTCAGTCTCATAAGGACAAATATTGCAATAAACCATTATTGTAAAAATAGAAGGATAATTAGTAAAACATGTATGGATACCCAAAGGGAGAAGGAATGGGAGGGGTGAGGATGGGGAGGGGTGAAACCACAGGGTTGCACAATTTGGTGGGTGGAGGGAGGAGGTGAAGCAAATGGGAAAGATCCAACGGGGACCTGAGAAGACAGGGAAATTATGGACATGGTCCAATAGTGATTAATTTTGTAAACGATAATGCATGGGAATGACTGTATGAAACACAATTTGAATGAAGAATATTGTGAAACACAATACATACAAACTTTGTATGCAAACCAATATAGTATTTAAAAAAAGAAAGAAAATAAATACAAAATAATTATGGCAAATAAAAATGTAATGTTGACTAGTACTTTTACGATTCTGGCACGTAAATATTCTTTGTACATATATGTGATTTGCTGGTTACTACTGAGTTGGTTTTCAAACCTGTCAGATGTAGTAGAACTGCCTTGTAGGTTTGCACTTGTAGTCTTTACAGAAGCAGATTGACAGGTCTTCCTCCCGAGGAGACAGTGGGTGGTTTCAAACTGTCAGTCTCTGGGCTAGAAGCTGAGTGTTCAACCACACTGAGCCACGAGGGCTACTTGCACACGTATAAAAAATATATGTAACAAAACATTCACCAATCAAATAATTTTTACATGTAATATTCACTTATTAACTATGCACATAATGTGATTCCAACATCATGACTGTCTTTTTCCAAATTATTCTACTACTATTAATAGAAATTCAGTGAGTCCTCTTTGTTCCTTTTCTCCTTGCCACTAAAATGCCTTCAGACTCTGGTAGCCTAATGGGTAAGGAGTTAACTCAAAGTCACATGGTTCACATCTACTAGTTTCTCCATGGGAGAAAACTAGACAAGCTCCTGTGCAATTTATAGTCACTGAAAATCTGCTGGAGGGTTAGCAATGAGTCAGTTCCAACTTGATGACACATAACAACAGTAACACTAAACTTTGGTCTCTCTATATTAGTGTAGGTGTCCTGGTTACATGGTGGTTAAAATATTCAACTGCCAACCATGAGGTGGTGGCCTGAATCCGTCATCTACTCCATGAAAGAAAGATGGGGCAAAGTGCCCCCATAAAGGTTTACAACCTTGGAATCCCTCTGGGGGCAATCCTGCTCTGTCCTATGAGGTCACTTGAGTTGGAATAAACTCCATAGCAACACACTTCTGTGTATTTAAATATAGTCATACAATATTGGTCTGTTTGAGATGACTTATTTTCCTCTGCATAACGTGTTCCGGGTTCATCCCTGTGTAGTTGCATGAGTTCTTTCTTATTCTGACTGAACTGCTGTCGTGTGTGTGTGTGTACACACCACATTCTGTGTTTCCATTCATCTAGTGGTGGACATTTAGGCAGTTTCCATCTTTTGGCTGGTAGAAATAGTGCTGCAGTGACTATCAGGGTAAATACTCTTTTGAAAATACATTGAAGTGAAACGATGGTGTTCTTTCATGGGAGGCCCATCATTTCTACCTTCAGTTGCTAGTATACTACTTCATATATATTAATTGCTCTTTAAAATTTTTGAAGTAATACTTAACAGAATTGTTAAGAGTG
>NW_006400066.1:1485149-1485708 GCF_000299155.1 Elephantulus edwardii | reverse complement strand
CCACAGTTTGTTATGATCCACACAGTCAAACACCTTTGCATAATCAATGAAACACAGACATTCTTGCTTTTCTTAAGGGACCTCTGTTAGCTTAGTGGAAAGGAGCTGTGCTGCCAACACAAAGACATGCAGTTCAAATCTGCCAGCGACTCTGAGAGAGAAGGATGGGCAATATCCTCCTTTGCTTCTGAACTCTTTAGAGAATCAGCTATGAGTCAGTTCTAAGTTGAAGACATACAACAACAATTTTATTGAAAGAAACTTCATCTAAGAAACTTGAAGAAGTTAAATAACAGCTCAAAGAAGCTAAATAACATGCTTATGTTACACTGCAAACGAGATTAAAACATTTCCCAAAGTTAATATCTTTATAATTCTGAGCTGCCTCTTCCCACCAAACCCAACCCTCTGGCATTAAGTAAATTCTGTGCACACTGTAAATAATATTTTGATAACTGCCCTTTGGGCACATCTATGTGTATGTCTCAGTCTCAGTTATCTTGAAACCTTTAGCAAGGCCAACAGGGCCCTATAGAATCCTTTATATATATATGTATGT
>NW_006400066.1:1475447-1485049 GCF_000299155.1 Elephantulus edwardii | reverse complement strand
TGATCAAGTGTTCTGGGATTCCCATTCTTCTCAGAGTCAGCCACAGTTTGTTATGATCTACACAGTCAAATGCCTTTGCATAGTCAATGAAGCAAGAGTGTTAAAGAAAAAAAATATAATTTAAAGTGCTTATGTTTTGTAACTCTAAACTAGGGAGCTCTGGTGGCTTAGTGGTAAGGAGTTGGCCTGCCAACTGACGGGTGGTCAGTTTGAATTCACCAGCTAGCAGCTCCCCGGGAGAAAGACAGGCAGTTACTGAAAACCCACTGGTGGTCAGCTATGAGTCATTCTGACTTGATGGTACATAACAATGACAAAAATGCACAACTAGTTTTAAAGACAACTTATTTTTCTTTTGCACAAATATTAATTTAATGTCAAATGAGATATTTGGAGAATGTTTTTTGTAGTTACAGAAGCCAACATCTTTCATTCCTTTATTATTACTTATGCTGTTTTATAGGAGTCCTGGTGGCCTAGTGGCAAGAAGCTGCCTTGCAATCCTAAAGGCATGGGATTCTAATCCACTAGCTGCTCCACAGAAGGATCCAATCAGTCTCCTCCTGTGCAATTTACTGCCTCTAAAAACTTGCTGGAGGGTCAGCTATGGGTCAGTATTCTGACTGGACAGCACATAACAACAACCGTGGTATAGCAGGGTCAGTGTTGGGTTACTAACTGGAGAAAGATGCAGCATTCTCTCTCCCCACTCCTCCACATCTTATTAAGATTTATAGATATCAGCTCCACGGAAGTGGGTCTGATTATGTTGCCATGTTATGTATCATTGAATCAGAACCAACCCCTAGGTGGCCCTCCAGCGGGTTTTCAGAGACAGTTGCTCTCATGGGCAAAGACTGCTCATCTTTCTTCTGTGGAGCAGCTGGTGGATTTAAACTATGGGCTTTTGTGTTGGCAGGACACCTCCTTACCACTAAGTCACCAGAGCTCCCTAGACTGCCTTGGAAACTAAAAAAAAAAACAACAACAACCTTTTGTCTTGTAAACTTTTAAGTCTAAAATATTATCCATTAAAACTAAACGTGAGATGAACTTCTAGCTGATGCAATCAATGAAGAATATAGTTTATTTCCATCATCTCTGTGTTTCAGTGACATTAATAATAATTCAGTATTGTTAGGTTCCTCCAACTCATAACAGAAGAAATACTGCCTGGTCCTGGGTCAGCCTCACAATTGTTGCTAAATTTGAGCCCGTTGTGGTAGATACTGCATCAATCCATCTTACTGAGACCTTCTTCTGCACTGATACTAAGCAATGCTTCATATTTTTAAAATTATTTTAGTATTTTCTCACTTTTGAGTCTTATAGCCTTGAAAGGTAGGTGTATAGATCTCACTAGCCCCATTTTATAGCTGAGGAAGCTGAGAGATGCAAACCACGAATCATCCAGCATCAAATTAGAGACCGAACTAGCAATGTCCACCTAATATACTATCAGAAAAACCTTCAGTGAAGAAATAACTGATTTTATTTTACTGGTTGTTGTTAGTAATTTGGTTCATGAAATTATACATTGTATTCCTTATATACAGACTTTCTCATGATAGTGTCTTGAGTTTGACACACTGTCTTTATTCATGTTGTGGTTTGTTTTCTATGATTAGTTTGGAACTGACTCATCTTTCACCCTCCAGCAGGTTTTCAAAGGCAGTAAATGGCATGGGCAGAAATTACCCACCTACTTCCTGCAGAACAGCTGGTGGGTTGAACTGCCTGCCTTTGGATTAGTGAAACTCCTTACCACTAAGCCACCAGATTTCCCTGTGTTAGTGTAGCACTTATCTCTGTTGATAGCACATTTTTATTTTATTGTCTTAATCTCATTAAAAAAAATTAAGAGGAACATAGCACACAGTAGAAATGAGAACAGTTTTATCATGTAGCATCATTACTCTGAATATCAGTTTAAGTTTTAAGATGATAAAATAATTAGAATCACTCCAAACCTGCCTTTCTGATGATGTGATTATTTGGTATTACACTATAATTTTTCTTTATCTTAAATTTATTTAATACTTTCTAAAAGAGAGTAAATTCCAGTTGGTTTTTAAAAAGCTACAAATTAAGTGACTTCCTGGAGGTTTTTGTGGTTAGAGATTATGTTTACACACACACACACACACACACACACACACACACACACACACACACGTTTTTGTTGTGTACCAGAGTCAGGACTGACTGATAGCTCACCCTCTGGCAGGTTTTCAGAGGCAGTTAATCGAATGAGGAGATTGCCCATCCTTCTCCAGCAGAGCGACTGGTGGATTCATAAAGATAGAAACTTATTCATTGCAAATACCTCTTTTAATAATTACCATTGGTTCTTGGTTATATAGTACTTCCAGAAATATTTCCAAGTTGGCCAATTCTTTTTGGTATAGCGATTCTATGTATTATCTTCACCTTTTAGTTCTTCCTGGATCTTTCAAGATTTTGCCCCTAGTGTAGAGGTTATGTCTTTTACTTCTCTTACAACTCTGCCTAAAGTGTAAAGAATCATGCCATGAACAGAGAAGGTCTTAATATATTACTAAGCAGTGAATATAGAAATACTATGAATTTGAAAGGGATCTGAAAAAAATGTAGGATATGAGAATGGGAATGCTCTTGTGGCTAGAAATAAAGATGACTAGATACCGCATCATAGGGACATCCAATTATGAGAATTCTGTGTATAATTGACGAGAAAAAGGCGAGAAATATGGTAGATGAAATGAGGTAGAGGCAGTTACAGAGGCAGTCAGAGGAAATCAAGGCAAAATCTGACCATGAGAGACCAGAGAGGAGTTAGTGAACCGAATGATGTCATCAGAGCAACAACAGAGGAAGACCATTTTGGCAGCAGCCTTTAAAGAAAACAAATTAGAGGGGGCAAAGGAAAGCGGAAAGGGAAGTCTGCTCAGAACGCAGCATGACATTGGGAGTGGGTGGAGAGCTTCCTGTCCAGGCTTGATGTTTGGAACATCTGGTTACCTCATGGAATGGTGGAGCCTTACCCACATCAGCTTTGTCGAGTGACCAGGTTAGAATATATATGAATTCCATGGCGTCACAGCCATTACTGTAGAAAGGAATATCTGAAGAAAGAAAACAAAATATAAGCTAAAGCTACAGTCTTTTTTACAGTGAGAATACTAATGAGCGCTTGTGATTCAGTCCACGGGGAGTTGCACAGCTAACCTAAAGGTCATGCCTCTCTAGTGATTCCAATCCACCAGCCACTACTTAGGAGAAAGATAGATAATCTCTGATTTACAGTCTTAGAAACCCAGGGGAGGGCTGGTTCCTACTCAGCAGCAATGAGTGAAATGTATACGTGCTTTATTGGTTTTTGGAATTAGTTTTGTGTTAAAATGAAAATGTGAGAAATAGATTTTAATTAAAGTATCTTGAGTGACAACATGTAGTTAACAGATTTACAAAGAAAGGTACTGTTTTCAAAGCTAATGTTTTCACTACTTGTTTTCCTGTTGAATTGTTTGATTTTCCCAAGATTCCACATCGTACTTTACTATATTGGCCAGTTTCCCACAACTCAATTCTGCCCTCTAGTGTTTCTTAGTATTTTGGCAACAAATAGAACTGGAATCTTTACTAAAAATAAGACCAAAATCCAAGCAATGACAATGACCTTTTAAGAAGTAGTCAGGGTAGACTCACAGCTGCTAAGTAGAACAGAGCAGGAGCGCCTCAGAAAGTCTCCAAGGCTGTGAATCTCTGTGAAAGAGGACTGCCTCATCTTACCTGGTTGAGTTAAAACTGCATTTCAAAGTCTACCCACTGAACAGAGAAACAAATAATGGCTCGCACATTTTATCTTCCTTTGACTACACACTTGTCAGTCAGGACAGGCTTAGGCATGCTACCAAAACAATACAACTCCAAATCTCAGTGGGATCTGAAACTCCGATTCCTTTCTCAACTGGCAAGGCATATCTTAGGTATGACAGCTACGGGATGGGCTCTACATGCCACCTGAAGTGGAGGCACCCCCGAAGAGTTACTATTAACTTGGTACTGCCCAGCGTCCTTCCTCAAAACCAGGAGCCTCAAGAGTTGGGGTGGGGTCCTAACTACTCTTTGTTTAGAATGACACCTGTATCAAAAACAGATGTTTTCTAACAAGCATTTGCTAATCTAAGACCTTATAAGTATATGGTGGCTTAAAGGTCAAAAGTTTTGCTGCCAATCCAAAAGTTCACAGTTCGAATCCACCAGCCACTATGCCTCTGAAAACTCACCAGAGGGTTAGTCATGAGTCACAGCAACAACAGTAACAGCAATTCAAAATAAACCAATGATGTGTAAGAAAAATGTGTCAATTCCTGTTTTTATATAGCATGTGATAAATGTATAAAAATTCAATTATTGAATATCTGAATGAAGGCCTAACAGAAGGATTTGGAATGACATTCCAAGGTGCTACAATTTTTAAGTTTCCTTGGCTCCTCTGACAGAAAGGAATAAGAGACCCTCATTATGAACATATTTACCTTAAAGTTGGGGCAGGCTGTGTGTGCCGCAGTTTCGAGATTGTCCCTTTGTACACTGTCCATTGTCTATGGAGAAGCACTTTGTGTTAAAACTTCTACGAGGAAAGCAGGGACAAACATATTTCACATTCTAGCTTCATTATTTTGGAAAATATGTTTTGTTTAAATTTTCTAGTGTGTGAGTTGGTATTCAGTTAAAAAGAAAGACAAACTATGGCGATTTTAATTAGACTTTAAGTTTCCAATAAAATAATTATGTCCCCCAGAAAAATACCCCAAAAGAAATGTCCACTTTTAGAATGATAGAAATCTTGGATTAAATTTTGATACTCAGTTTTTGTTCTGGTTGAATTTTAAATTGTGGTCAAATAAATATAACATCAAGTTTTCTATCTAAATATTTCAAATAAATAGGATCATGCAAGATTTATCCTTTTGTGTCTGGGTTGTTCCATTCAGTACAATTTTTTTATGGCTAATTAATAGAAAGTCTTAGAACTTCATTCCTTTTTATTGATATTTAAAAACTAGTAGTTATTGTGGGTGAATGATATTGATAAATCTTATTTTATTTATTTGAGTTGTTTGCACTTTTGGTTATTTCAAGTGGATAGTAACTCACTTACTCATTGCCATCTATTCGGAACCAACTCACAACAGATATTCCAGCAGTTTTTCTGAGGCAGGAAATTATGAGGGAGCAGATTGCCCATCTTTCTCCTAAGGAGCTGCTTCAATTGGATTCAATTGTCAGAAGGGCTCCCCATTGGACTAGCAGCACAATACCTTATGGACTTGGCTACCAGAGCTCCCTTAACAAACATTACTGTACCTGTGTGTCATTCTGTTTCCAATTATTTTGAATGTGTACTTAGGAGTAGTTTGAGTGTCTTCCTTGGACTCAAGCACTTCCTATGTCCAAATTTCACCTCTACAATTTTCCACCTCTGAGAAATTTGTGCCTCAGATTTCCCACCAGTAAAATGGGATTTAACAAAAATACCACTTTCTACGCTGTAGTGTTGCCATAAAATTTAACATGCTTTAGCACACATAATGTTCTTAGACCATGCTCCACATTAACAGTGATGGAGATAAGGATGTGTTTGACAAACTGGGGCCACTTCTATGGGGGCTGGACAAAGGAAAGCATGAGAACTGGTTGCAGAGCAGTGTTAGCTGGGAACTACTCATTTGTCGCTGCACTGACTAGTTACTGTTTGATTTTCTTGGCAGGATTCAGTGGCAGGAAGAAGCAAAGGTAGAGTGTTGGCAAGGGAGGCTGGGTGGAAGAGGAAGAAGCCCCCAGAATCTCAGTGCTGCTCTGACTATTGGTAGTGTTTCAACTTTGGTCTAGCCTGGGAGTTTAGAATACCATCCCAGTTACTACCACATCTTTCAACTCCTGCCAAACTCACATACGTCAGAGTAGAAATGTGTCCAGCAGGATTCTTGTGGTTGATTTTTCAGAAGTAGTAGATCATCTGCGACTCAACAGCACTTAACAACAACAACAACAACAAAAATGATAAAGCTCAGTTGGCCTAGTAGATTAAAAGTGATGCTACCAAGCCAAAGGTGGGTAATTTTAATCTGCGGCCCTCAGGCCTGGTTTTAATTGTTTTTGGTCAAACTTTATTCTAAGTAATATAGCACTGGCCTGTGCATTGCTGCACAGAGGTAACTCATGGTTGCTGTGATGCTAAACACTGTGTCAAATGTAATAATGGTGACTTGTGGTGGACAGTGTTTGGTGGATCTCCCTGATTAGAACAAGCTTGGAAGCAGGAGTGGCATCCACTTGAAATAGCTTGCCTCCAGAAACCCTATGATCCTGGAGAAACGATGAAAGTTATACAAGTGTTCAGGTCTTTCGTTCATAGGGTCGCTATGAGCTGTCTACGACTCGACAGCACTTAACATCATCATCATTAACAACAAAAACAACAGATAGGTCATCAGGCTTCTCTCCAAACATGCTTCACAGTGGATTAATTAGGACATCTAAGTTTCTGGTTAGCATTCAAGCACATTAACCACTTTCATCACCTGGCGATGTGATTAACTTGATGTAGTCCAGTTCTCCTAACAAATGAATTGGTCTCCACGATCTGGGAATCAAATAGAGAGCAGTGGGTGACCAGGGAGGGCTGAAGACATGTGAACTCTGGCAAAGATTCACAGGAAGGGTGGTGGCTCTGAGGGCGGTGGACACACAGCCAGAGCGAAGCTGTTTTTGTTAGGCCCTGTCTTGCCCACCATGGCTCATAGTGACCCTCTGAACGATTGTAGCCTTGCCCAATTCTGCATTGTCCTCACGATCTCTACCATGCTCATGTCTGTCAATTAGACGGAGAGTTAAGATTAGAAAAAGCAATGAACGGGAAGCACAGTTTAGAGCTTCTAGTTCTACCATACTGGTGATTTCAAATTGGTAATGTTCTGATGTTGTGTCCTCCCAAGTCAGAACCGATCTGTAGTGGATCCTCCATTAAGTTTTCAGAGGCAATGAATCACACAGGAGGAGACTGCCCATCCTTCTGCTGCAGAGTAGCTGGTGGATTTGAACTGCAATGCTTTTAAGATTGCAGGCTGTTTTTAAGCCTAGGCACAGTTTTGTTTTGTTTTTTCTGGAATGCCCCACAGACAGGTGTGTGTGTGTGTGTGTGTGTGTGTGTGTGTGTATGTGTGTTTTCTTTTCAATCACAGAGACCAATTTTCATTTCCCTAGACATGGAGGATAGGGGCTGAGGGAGATGGAATATTATAGGAAAATTGTTAGGAAAAAAGGAACTTGAGTTTGTTTAGTAAAGAGGCGGCATGAGCTTATGCTTTTGCCAGACTTACTGCCTGCTTCAGGCTAGGTAACCTACCTCCTCTGGGCCTCAGGGTTCTCTCTTTAATAGTGTGGGCTGGTCCAGAAGATGCAGGTCCTTTTCAGCGCGAGCATCCCGGGGTCTGCCTTGCTGAGCGTGGGTGGGATGTGAACACTGCGGTGGAGTGCCTTCGCTGGGTTGAGGGAGTCCCCTTGTGGTCGAAATGGATAGCGCTGCCATCAGACAGCCTGAAAGAGAGAGAAGCTGGGGGGACAGGCAGCTGTTGGAGCAGGCCTCTATCTAGGGTCAGAGTGTCTTTTGTCAAAATAAATTGGAATGAGCCGGGCATGGCACAATAGCTTGAATCCCTTCATGAACCACTCATCAGACCAAATGAATAATTTATGGCCTAATCAGCCTGTGGGTGAGAGAAGGCCGACAGCATCAGCCAAAACCTAGGTGGAGACAGATTACCCCAATACGATGTCTCCTTATTAAAACCGTGACCTTGAAAGTGACTCCGTTTATACATTCGGGCTCATCTTATCAGTCTCCCAGCAGAATTGTAAAGCTGAACTGATGTGCATACTGTGTGTGGAGCAGGGGTAAAGTCAGGGTCACTTGACAGTCGGCACAACAGTCACTCCGTTCCTAAAGCATCCTAAAAAAGTAAAGATTATTAACATTGGAGAGCTAGGTCTATGATTCAGAAAGGCTGTTGGAGCAAAAGCTTCTGCAAATGGCCTTGTATTATGAACTTCCTACCAGTTCACATAAAGGAGGTTGGCAACAAAGGCTGCAGCCAGGCAAAGGCAGTGATGACAATCAAGCAGATGTAAAAAGAAGTTTCCATGGTGTTGTACCAACTCCTGACCCTTCAAGAAAAGATATGGCCTGTAGTGTGATTTCCCATGTTTAGCCTCACTTTATTCCTCCCCTAGTAAAGTTTCAGGCTGAAATTTCATCCTGCTAAAAGCTGGCTCCAAGAACTCTGGAATAGCTCCTGATATTTTATATTCTTCTACTTCCCCCTATGAAGAAATTTAGGCATTAAAAAGAATAGATTCCAAAATTTTTCATAGCCAGATATCGATTCTAGAAATTAATAATACAATTCTAACCTCTAACTCTTTGCCCTTGCTTACAGATTTGACTTCTCAGAGCAAATGTAGTACATTATTAAATATTTAAACACTCCATTCCAGATCTTGTGGTCCCTAAGTGGTGTGAATGTTTAGCATGCTTGGCTGCTAACTGGAAAGTTGGAGGTCAAGTCAACTCAAAGGCACCTTGAGAGAAAGGTGGGTGACTGAAGAATTAACCATTGCAAACCTGTAGAGCACAATTCTACTTTGACATATGAGCTGGAGTCAGCAATCAGCAACTTTTGTCTTTCAAAGTTTGTTTACATATTTGAATGTATTCTTATTTCCTTTGTTTCACAGCAAGAAGTGTACCTTCTTCTCCCGTGTTCTTGATCCTTTGCTTCAGACCTTATACGTGAATGATCTTCTCTAGTATTTCCAACTTTTCTTGAACATGACTCTACCTATATGCAAAAGCGCAGATCCTATTCTGCACTTCAGTTCCCGCCCCTCATTTCCTCTTTCTGTCATAACAGAGCAAAGGATGTTCTCTATGTCTTCTTACAACTCAGGGTGTTTCCTCAGATGGTACAGTAGGCTCCAACCCAGCTACGCTCCTGAATCTATTCTTGCTAAGGTTCCGATTGCCAGATTCAATGGATATTTTTCCTGCTACTCTCTCTTAACCAACTCTTATGGCTCTTAAAAACATGGACTGCCTTTATCATTTAACTCTCAACTGACATCACTTTCTGAAGTCTTCATTTTCTTGAGAAATAACTTCTCAGTTACCTCTTCAGGGTCATACATGTGTGTACATGCTTGCAATTTATGGAGCTTTACCAAAAGCCAGGTACTTGTAATCACTCTCAGACATCATTATTTAATTCTCAGAACAATTTCATCATGTTGTTGTTATGTGTCGCTGAGTCGCTTGCGACTCATGGTTACCCTATGTACAACAGCCCTAAACCCTGCTCTATCCTGTGCCAATTGCACTGCCTCTGACACACCCATCCCGAGTGCCCCAGTCACTGAATCAATCCACCTCATAGAGGGCCTTCCCCTCCTGCGCCGTCCCTTCACCCTCCCAAGCATGATGTCCCTCTCCAAGGACCAGTCCCTCCTTACAACATGTCCAAAGTATGTCAGATGAAGCCTCAGAATCCTTGCCTCCAAGG
>NW_006400066.1:1458632-1473507 GCF_000299155.1 Elephantulus edwardii | reverse complement strand
TCACCTCCCCACCCATCAAATTGTACAACCCAATGATCAATCCCCGCCTTTCCCCTGCACATCCATATCCCTCTGCTTCCAGCCTCTCTCACCCCTCCTGGATCCTTATACTCATTATATAATAATGGTTTTATACAATATTTATCCTTGTGGAACTGAGTTAGTTCACTCAGCATAAAACTCTCCAGTCCCTTCCAAATTAGCTAATAATTTACAAAGTTATTGCTCTTGCATGCTGCATAGCATTTTATTGTGTGAATACAGCATAATTTCTCAATCTAGAATGGGAAACTTTATCCCATATTGCTAGTTCACTGTTTCGTTTTTTAGTAAGACCAAATTCCTTCTGTCCTTCCAAGTATATCAAACACTCCTGCTTCAAGACTTTTGAGGCCCCTGCATGTGCTCTTCTCTCCTATTGGAATGTTCTTACCACAGTTTATTTTACAATTGGTTCCTTTTAATACTTCTTGTCTCAGCTTTCTTGACATCTCAGCAGAGAAGTTTTCCTGCCATCGATAGGTTTTCCCTCACCATAGAATCTTCTAGATTTACTTTGGGTTTTGGTTTTTATATATCTATTTGCACTGAATAGAAGACCTTTGAGTTCAGGTCAATTATCTAGTGCCCTTCATGTACATTTGCACAGGTTGTACACTGTACAAACTAAGAAAGGAAGTGGGATAACAACCTCGTCTGTCTCTCTTTACCCAGTGAAATAGCAATGTTTTATTCAGACAGACAGTGGACACGACCTTGTCTGCCTGACCTGAAACTGTCCAACAGTTTCTTTCCAAACTCTAGAGAGGTGACTGGTACATATTAACTCTCATGAAATAGTTATTGAGTAGCTGTAAGGGGAGTAATTAGATGGAGAGCAAGTTTATACTAGAAAATAAGCCAAGAGTTATTAACCCTTGAAAATCCCCCATAGATGAAAACCCAACTGCTCTATGTGGCCTCTTGGGTGGGCACTAGGCCCACAGCCTCATTTCACATCCCTTTCCACCTTGAGCATTACAGGTCTAGACCCATTTCATAAAAGAGAAAACCCTAAATAGTTTTTGATAATCACCTGATTTTAAGTTCAGAGCTAATATGGGGATTGTTGGTCCTTGTTATACTGTAGAAAGGGATAGTATGCATTTCAGGACTTAGTGGAAGATGTCTTGAACTTTCTAAAGCTTTCATTTTTCACCTACTAGGTGAGAGTCTGGGGAGCTCTGGTGGCCTAGTGGTAAACAAAGCTGCACTGCAATCCTGAAGGCACAAGGTTCAAATCCTCCCACTGCTCTGCTAGAGAAAGATGGACAATCTCCTCCTATTTGATTAACTGCCTCTGAAAACCTGGTGGAGGGTCAGCTATGGGTTGGTTCAGACTTGACGGTACACAACAACAAATGAGAATCTGAAATCTTCAGTGTCGGATGTGTGTGAATAGAGCAACTTCAAAGTGGAATTTTAATGCCTCCTTGATCATAACATGCGTCCTGATGCCATGCTGAATTTTAACATTGTCTTCTTAACAACAGGTGTTAACATGTTTAATTTTTGTGTTTTGTTTGTTTGTTTTTTAAATCTCGACAGATAAAACTATATATACTAAAGGAAATTTAAAAAAATTAACTGTTAAAAAAAGTCATAAACCTCAGCTTTATTGTTAAATCTTTTTTACAGTGTATGCAGAGGAAAAGATGTGCTTTAGAAAGTAGATGTAGCAATATGTTTCCAGAAAGCCATGTCCTGCCATTGTTTTGTGGCCAGACTGTACTTACCTGAAAAGTACATATGATTATAACTATTTATCCTTCATCACTAATATCATGTATATGTTATCCACCAGTCCTCACAAAAACTCTGCCTTCAGCTTTATTTCCCTGCTTCTTTGCTATTCTTGGGAGTGGCCATCTGAACTTGCGGAATGTGGATACCTTGTCTGGATCTTTCTCTAGATCTTGAATAAATTGCTTTGCTTGGACTTTCATAGTGCGTGTTTTCACTGTACAGAACGATCATAACACTAAAACAAAATAACAATAGGCCAGTAATGGTAATTAGTTGAAATTTAGAAAAATATGTGATTTGGAAATTGGGGAAACATTTGACTAAGGAGTAAGAAACATTCCAAAGAGGAAAGAATTTCCAGAAATTCTTATGCTCTATGTTACCAACGTTGCATAGGAATGGGGCCAGAACAGTGTGTTTATATAATAAAATTTATTCATAATTGTAAGTTCATATCTGGCCTTGGAAGTTCTATTTCTCAAAACTGACTGGACATAGATAACTCTTCAAAAGACCCCAATGTTTGAATTGTAATGGTCATAACAAGCTACGTAATAAGATATTTTTTGATCTGAATGTGGCTTTAGGAAGTGCATCTTCTCGAAGCTCAAAGTCCAACAGAAGCTCTCAGGAACATGGCCAGTATGGGTCACCTCAACTTCAAGGACAACGGAAATCTGAATCCCAGGAAAATTTAAAACAATTTCTCAATAGTAGAGCTATTAATGAAGATCTTCTCAGAAAACTGATGCCAAGATTAACTCCTTCATGCCATGTGATTAGGAAATGCCATCTGATTGAAAAAAATGCATCAGGAAGTTTAATTAGGAATGTGCATTTTCCTTGTCAATTTTCACCTGAATATCCATCCATCCACTTCATGAGGATTCTGCACCAATTCTGGAATTTCCTTGACATGCTCTTTTAAAACTGTCTTTAACCAGTTGGCTTTTAAAAGTAATTCCTCCAGGGAGCTCTGGTGGCCTAGTGGCAAGACTCTGCACTGCAATCCTAGAGGTACACGGTTCAAATCCACCAGATGTTCTGCTGGAGAAGGAGGGGGCAATCTCCTCCTGTACCAGTCAGATGTGATTTGACGGTACACATAAAAATAATGTATTTAAAATAAAGAGTTTACAAACTTTTCTAAATCATAGAAGAAAAAAAAAGTAATTCCTCCTTAGCCTTTCTTCAAAGAGTCCTTGGGTGGTGCAGGTGCAGTTCATAAGTACTGAAATGCTAATAAAAAAGTTGGTGGTATAAACCCGCCTAAAATTTCCTCAGAAGTAAGGCCTGGTGATTTGCTTCTAAAAGATTGTAGCTTAAAAAACCCCTCTGGAACACAGAGCTCTTTCTATGTTCTAACACATGGGGTCACCAGGAAATGCAATCAGAATTTCCTGAATAGTAATTAACAAGACTTCCTTTCTTTGCCCTTTTGAATAGATTCTCATCCTCATCTAATTCCACCTCACTACTCATACCAAGCCACTGTATTTTCAATTGCTTTCTGTTCACCTGAAAGTTGGATAATGAAAAATAAGACCAAAGAAGAATCAATGTCTTTGGATTGTGGTGTTGGTGAAGAGTATTGAATATCCTTGTTGTTAGGTGCTATTGAGTACTACTCATAGCCATCCTATGAACAAAAGATTTGAACCCTGTTCTATCCTGTGCCATCCTCACACTTCCTGACAAACAAGAGCCCATTGCAGCAGTCACTGCATCAATCCACCTGGTTGAGGGTCTTCCTCTCCTTCACTGACCCTCCACCCTTCCTAGCATCATGTCTTTCTCAAAGGAGTAGCCACTTCTAGCAACATGTCCAAAGTATATGAGACGAAGCCTCATTATTCTTGCCTCCAAAGAGCACTCTTGCTGCACCCTCTCCAAGACGCATCTGTTCATTCTCTTGGCCATCCATAGGATATTCAGTGCTCTTCTCCAGCACCACAGCTCAAAGGCGTCAATTCTTTTTCTGTCATCCTTATTCGTTGTCCAGCTCTCAGATGCACAGCAAATTATTAGAAAGACTATAGCCTGAATCAGATGCATCTTAGTCCTCAAAATGACATCATTACTTAGACTTTTCCAGTGCAATGCATCTCCTTATTTCTTGACAGCTGGTACTGACGGTGTTCATTGTGGATCTAAGCAAGATGAAGCTGTTTACAGGTAAAATTTCCTCTCCATCCATCATGATGTTGCCTATCAATTCAGTGGTAAGAGTCTTTGTTTTCTTGACATTGAGATGCAATCATACCAAAAGCTGCATTCCTTGATCTTCTGCAACAAGTGCTTCAAGGCCTCCTCGCTTTCAGCAAGCAAAGTTGTGTCATCTGCATAACACAGTTATTGATGAGTCTCCCTCAAATCCTGATGTCACACTCTTCTTCATAGAGTCCAGCTTCTTGAGTAAATTGCTAAGCATACAGATTGAAGTTATGGAGACAGATCACATCCCTGACACACTCCTTTCTCAATTTTAAACTATGCTGTTACTGAAGAAGATCAAAGACCACAACCTTCAATATAGGTTGAATCTCAACACCAATAAAAGTCCTTACCACTAAAACCAGTAGGCAACATCATAGTAGTCGGAGAAAAGATTGACATTGTCAAAGATTTCTTTTACTTGGACCCACAATAAACATCCAGGGAAGCAGCAGTCAAGAAGTCAGATAATTGTCATGGGCAAGTCTGTTACCCACAACTTCTTTAAAGTGCCGAAGAGTAAGAATTTCACGTTAAAGACTAAGGTCTGCCTAACTCAACTCATTTATTTTAAATTGCTTTAGATGCATTGAGCAATGAATAAGTTGAAAAATTTGCTCTTAAATGATGAAGTTTGTGAAGAATGCTGACTATAACGTGACCAGCCAAAGGAATAAACAAATTTGTCTTGGGAAAAGAACAAAAGACTGCTTCTTGGAAGGATGGTGGGACTTTGTCTCACATAGTTTGAGCATGTAGCAGGAGGGAATATTTCCTGGAGAAAGGCATCATGCATAGAATAGTGGAGAGATAGTGAATGAGAAGAAGACACTCAGTGAGATGTATTAACACAGTTACTATAACAACTTAAACCCAGATTGTTGTTATGTGCTTTTGAGTCACCTGTGATTCATAGCGACCCTATGCACAACAGTCCTAAACCCTGCTCTATCCTGTGCCAATCTCACTGTCTCTGACACATCTACCTCAATTACCCCAGTCACTGAATCAATCCATCTCATAGAGGATCTTCCTCTCCTGCGCCGTCCCTCCATCCTCCCAAGCATGACGTCCTTCTCCAAGGAATGATCTCTCCTTGCAATATGTCCAAAGTATGTCAGACGAAGATTCAGAATCCTTGCCTCCAAGGAGCAGCCTGGTTTAACCCTCTCTAGGATGAACCTTCAATACTAATTGAAACTCAACATCAAGAAAACAAAGATTCTTACCACTGGATCAATTGGCAGCCTCAGTATGGATGGTGAAGAGATTAAGATAGTTAACAGTTTTACTTTGCTTGGCTCCACAGTCAACACTCTTGGTAACAGCAGCCAGGGAAGAGACAAATTGCATTGGGAAAGTCAGCTGTGAAGGATCTCTCAAGAGTACTGAAGAGCAACGATGTCAGACTGGAGACAAAGGTGCACCTGATCCATTGTCTTCACAATTACATGCTATGCATCAGAGAGTTGGACAGTGACTAGGGATGATAGAAAGAGAATTGATGTCTTTGAGCTGTGGTGCTGGAAAAGGATATTGAATATACCATTGACTGCTAGGAGAACAAACAGTTTTGTCCTGGAGAGGGTGAAGCCAGACTGCTCCTTGGAGTCAAGGATTTTGAAGCTTCATCTGACATACTTTGGGTATGTTGCAAGGAGGGAATGGTCCTTGGAGAGGGACATCATATTCTGGAGAGTGGAGGGATGGAGCAGAAGAGGAAGACCCTCGATGAGATGGATTGATTCTGTGATTGGGGTAGTGGGAGTGAGTGTGTCAGAGACGGTGAGATTGGCACAGGATAGAGCAGGGTTTAGGGTCACTATGAGTCGCAAGCAACTCAATAGCACATAACAACAACAACAACAGGATGAACCTGCTCATTTTCTTAGCAGTCCATGGTATATTCACTACTCTTCTACAACACCACGGCTCAAAGGCGTCAATTCCTCTCCTATCCTCCCTAGTCACTGTCCAGCTCTCTGATGCATAGCAAGTAATTGCAAAGATCATGGCCGATATTAGGTGCACCTTAATCTCCAGAATTACATCACCGCTCTTCAGTACTTTGGCGAGGTCCCTAACAGCAGTCTTTCCCATTGCAATGTGTCTTTTAATTTCCTGGATGCTGGTGCCAAGAGTGTTGACTGTGGAGCCAAGCAAACTAAAGCTGTTAACAATCTCAATTTCTTCACCATTCATCCTGCTACTACCAATTGGCCCAGTGGTGAGAATCTTTGTTTTATTGATATTGAGTCTCAATCCATACTGAAGGCTTCAGTCCTTGACCTTCTGCAGCAAGCACTTCAGGTCTGCCTCAGGAGATTTTTTTCCCCCTAAATTTTATATTGACTTATTTACCAAGTTTGAATAGATTGTTTTTCACAAAAGATCCTTCCCGTTTCCTTCCATCCTCACCCACCCATTGAATTGTACAGCTCTATGGTTAACACCCTACCCATCCCATCCTCACCCCTCTATTTCCACCCCCTCCTTGGATCCTCATACTCATTTTACAATAATGGTTTTATACAGTGTTTATCCTTGTGGGACTGAGTTAGTTCACTTAGCATAATGCTCTCCAATCCTTCCCAAGTTAGGTAGTAATTTATAAAATTATTGCTCCTGCGTGCTGCATAGTATTCTGTTGTATGAATGTTCCACAACTTCTCAATCAATGGATTGCGAATGCGTTTATGGTTGGACATCTGGGCTGTTCCAGGAGAGATTTTATGTATAATACAGGACCAGGTGCAGTTTTGCTCTGTTAGTCATAGGGTTGGTATGAGTCAGAGGTGAATAAATGGTACCTAACAACATAACATAGTAAACTGATAGCTTCCTTTGGATGGTATAGACACCTTCACTATATCAATCAAGCCTTACAATTCCATGAACACAAAATTCCCTTCCATTTATTTTAGGTAGTCTTAATTTAAAGAGAATAATATCTTAAGATTAGTTTTTTCCCATCATTTCTGACATAGTGTATCAACAGAATATAGTTTTGAGTTTGAGTAGATTCAAAGCTGCTCTTGCTTGGATTTCTTTTCTTTTTTTAAAAATTTTTTTCAGGTTATTTCACTGAGGAAACAAGATGCTTTGTCTCTGAGAAGAATATAAATCAGGTTTCCGAATTGTCCCAACTATCAATCAACCAACTGCATGTCTGGAATTTAGAACACATGTGTTTTCCTTTACTCAATAACACAGAAGACTGGCATTTTTAGATACTCGTCACCACAAATAGATTGCAATTCAGCACTTGCCAGAATTTGCTTGTGACATTTGATGAGAGGGAAGACGTGAAAGATTTGGTTGAGTTACATTAATTTTTTTCTTCTAATGTTCTTATGTTATTTGAATGTATTATATATTGTTATTAAGTGCCATCAAGTCAGATCTGCCTCATAGTGACCCTATGTATCACATGACAAAACCCTGCCAGTCCTGTGTCATCCTCACAATCTCTGCTATGTTTAAGTTTATTATTGCAGCCTTGTGCTAATTCATCTTACTTAAGATCTTCCTTTCTTTTGTTGACCCTCATTTTTTTCCAAGCATAGTGTCCTTTTTTAGGGACTGGCCCCTCCTGACAACATGTCCAAATTATGTGATAAAAAAATCTTACCATGCTTGTTTCTGAGGCACACTTGGCTGCAATTTTTCGGGCTGCAGAGAATTGTTTGTTCTTTGGTGGTTCATGGGATATTTAATACCCTGTACCAGTACTACAGTTCAGTGACATTAATTCTTCTTCACCTGTCATTATTCACTGTCCAAGTTTCATGAATATGAAATAATTGGAAATACATGGCTTGAGTTAGGCACATCTTAGTCTTTAAAGTGACCCCATTACTCTTTGGCATTTAAAGAAGTCTTTGGTAGCAAATTTGTCCATTTAAATATACCATTTAATTTCTTGGCTGATGCTTCTTTGGGTGTTGATTGCTGATCAAAGTCAAGTAAAATTTTTGACAATTTCAATCTTTTTTCCACTTATAGTGGTGCTGTTTATAGATCCAGTTACGACAGTTCTTGTTTTCCTTATGTTGAGGTATAATTCATACTAAAAGTTGTAGTCTTTGGGTTTCATTAAGAAGTGTTTCAAGTTTCTTTGTTTTCTGCAAGCAAGGTGTGCAAGCTTATATATCAATGATTATTAATGAGTCTCCTTCTGATACTGACATTACATTCTTCACATAGTGAAGGTTCTCCGATTATTTGCTCAGCACACAGATTGGAGAGGTATGGTGAAAGGATAGAGCCCATAACACATCTTCATTGATTTTAAACCATGCAGTGTCCCCTTGTTGTGTTCAAGAGACTGCTTCTTGATCTATGTACAGGTTCTATGTAAGCACTATTAAGTGTCCTGGAATTTCCATTCTTCACAATTTATCCATAACTGATGATGATCTACACAGTTGAATGCCTTTGCGTAGTCAATAAAACACAAATAAATGCATTTGTGGCATTTCTGCTTTCAGTCAAAATTTATCTGACATCATTAATTATATTCCTTGCTCTACAACCTCTTTTGAATCTAGCTTGAATTTTTAGCAGTTCTATGTTGATGTCAACATCAAGAAAACAAAGATTCTCACCACTGGGCTAATTGGCAGCATCAGTATGGATGGTGAAGAGATTGAGATAGTTAACAGCTTTAGTTTACTTGGCTCCACAGTCAACACTCTTGGTAACAGCAGCCAGGAAATCAAGAGACGAATTGAATTGGGAAAGTCAGCTGTGATGGACCTCTCAAGAGTACTGAAGAGCAAAGACGTCAGGCTGGAGACCAAGGTGCACCTGATGCGGGCTATAGTCTTCGCAATTACGTGCTATGCATCAGAGAGTTGGACAGTGAATAGGGATGATAGAAAGAGAATTGATGCCTCTGAACTGTGGTGCTGGAGAAGAGTGTTGAATATACCATGAACTATTAGGTGAACAAACAGGTTTGTCCTGGAGAAGGTGAAGCCAGAATGTCCTTGGAGTCAAAGATTCTGAAGCTTCGTCTGACATACTTTGGGCATGTTGCAAGGAGGGACTGGTCCTTGGAGAGGGACATCATGTTTGGCTGAGTGGAAGGATGGGGCAGGAGAGGAAAACCTTCGATGAGATGGATCGATTCTGTGACTGGAGTGGTGGGAATGAGTGTGTTTGAGATGGCTAGGTTGGCATAGGATAAAACGACGTTTAGAGCTCTTGTACATAGGGTCACTATGAGTTGCAATTGACTTGATGGCACGTAACAACAACAACAACAACAACAACAACATATTGATATACTGCTCCTGCATTTTTTTGAGTAATCATCAGCAAGATTTTACTTGTATGTGATATTAATGATGTTGTTTGATATTTATGTGTTCCATTATTGTTGTCATTAAGTGCAGTCAGTTTGAGCACTACTCATAGCAACCCTATGGACAAAAGATCTGAACCCTGTTCTACCCTATGATAAAAGGACCTGAACCCTGTTTTATAACTATTGTTGTTTAAGTTCATAGAATTTCCAGAGGCATGTTGTTTAAGAAGTGGATGCCACTTCTGCTTCCAAACCTGTATTCATCTGGGAGCTCCACCATGGGTAATCATTATGGCATTTGACACACCAGAGGCACAGTGTTCAGCATCACAGCAACCCCAAGTTACCTTAATACAGCAAATTGACAGACCAATGTTGTACTGCTTAGAAGAATGTTTGTTTGTCCCAAGTGCAATTAACACCAGGCAGGCCCAAGGTCCCAACCAACTTTTAAATACAAAGGCCAACCCACCAGGTCTTGATTTACTCTAAAAAAGAGGCTTTCTGCCCACAGCTTATTGTTAGCTAAATTCAGCAAATCCAATCAGCTTACACATGATTGTGAACAAAATAAAAAACAATCAAACAGTCCACACCTGTTCCTCAACCAAAACAAGAGAATTCACCTTCCAGAATCCAAAGCTTCACACATGAGCCTCCAAACAGTGGCATGGCTGTAGGTAATGCATTCCTTTAGATTACCTTTTCTTTTTCTTTTTTTTTTCAGTGGGCACAAATAGCCAGGTCTTCCAAATAATAATACTACCTTTGTTGCAGCTTGCATTTCTTTACTTTCTGCTATTATGTCTTTCCCTGCCCCCCCTTTTTAAAAAAGAACCATATGATCCTAGCAATTGATGCAGAAAAGGCATTTGACAAAATCCAACACCTTTTCTGATTAAGACACTCAGTAAATTTGGAATAGAAGGGAATTTCCTCAACATAGTAAAAAGTATGTATATGCAAAACCAAGAACCATTATCATTCTCAATGGAGAAAGACTAAAAGTATTTTCTTTATGAACAGAGATCAGACAAGGTTGCCCACTGTCGTCACCGCTATTCAATATTGTATTGGAAGTCCTTGCTAGGACAATATGAAAAGAGAAGGAAATAAAAAGCATTCTGATCAGTAAAGGGATCGTTCAACTGTCTCTATATGCAGATGATATGTTAGTGTGCACAGAAAACCCCAAAGACTCAACAAAAAAAAGAGTTAGAAGATCAGTTTAGTAGAGTGGCAAGATATAATAACATCAACATCTAAAAGTCAGTGGGATTCCTCTGCAGTAACAAAGAGAACTCAGAGAAGGAAACCAAGGATGCTAAGTCTAGCAACCTCCTAAAATGACAAGTTCTTTTTGGTGTTGACTCTACGTATTTATTCTGTCTTATTTTGATGCTATTAAAATTATGTTGTGTTGTGCTATTAAGTTGAGTATGACTCATGATGATACTATGAAAAATGGCTCTGAACCTTGTTCTATTCTATGCCATTCTTATCATCTCTGACATACGTAAGTCCATTCCTGTAGTGAAAGTGTCAGCTCTCTTTCCCTGACTCTCCTTATTTCTAAGTATGATGCCCTTTTCCAAGGAATAGCCCCTCCTAACATCACGTAAAAATATGTGAGATGAAATTAATCCATTTATGCCTCTAAGGAGCACTCTGGCTGCACCATGACATACCTATTTATTCTTTTGATTGTCTATAGGATATTCAGTACTCTTCTCCAGCACCACAACTCAAAGCCATAGATTCTTTTTCTGCCATATTTATTCAATGTACAGCTCTCAGAAATGTAGTAAGTGATTGAAAAGCGCATGACTTGAATCAAACACACTTTAGTCCTCAAACTAACATCATTGCCCCTCAGTACTTTGGAGAGTTCCTTTACAGCTGACTTTCTCAATACATTTTTTTTTTTTGACTGCTTGTGCCAAGAGTGCTGTGCGTGGATCCAATCAAGATGAAATTGTTGAAAATGTCAATCTTTTCTCTATCATGATGTTGCCTACTGGCCTGGTGGTGAGGATTTTTGTTTCTTGATATTGAGGCATAATCCATATTGAAGACTTAATAGTCTTTGATCTTCTGCTTATACTAGGTGGTGAGAAAACAACAATCTCCCTCTGTATCACATAGGTATATACACGCATTTAATACATATATATGTGTATGTCTATGTGTGTGTAATCTCCCTTTATTTTTTTAATATTCTTTATGCAGTTTCAAATAACTAGGGTCAACCAAAGTCCAAAAATATTGAAATTGTGCACCTTTCAGAGTAATGTGATAAAATGTGGCAACTTCTTGATCTTTCATGGAGCTGGCTTTCTCATCCTCCATTGAGCAAGAGACTGGAAAACATAATTGAGTGTTGAGTGAGTGGCTGCACTGTACCATGTTGGTGGCTTTTAAAGGATAATGCTTCCTGTTCTGGGACACCATGAGTAATGAACACACACACACACACACACACTCCCCATAGGGTTTGGTACATTTTTATTTCCGGTGTCTATTGGAGGTCTTGACATACATATTTATGTAAAAGAAAAGGAGAAGGAGGACTATTATAATTATAAATATTTAAATTATGGTGTTGGTGGAGACTATGGAGCGTCCTTTGGACGTTCAAAGAACAAACTAACATGTTCTGGAGGAGATGCAGCCAGAGGGCTCCTCAGAAGGAAGCATGGTAAGCCTTCCTCTCATATATTTTGGGCATTTTATCAGGAGGGTCCAGTCCCTGGAGAAGAACGTCATCCTTAGAAAAGTGTAAGGTCAACAAAAGAAAGACCCTCAAGGAAATAGATGGACAGAGTGACTGCAACAATGGCTTTAAGCTGAGCAGAGACAGTGAGGATGGCGCAGGTTCTGGCAGGGATTCATTGTGTTGTACACAGGGTTGCGATGAGTCAGAGCTGGCTCCACAGCACCCAACAACAGCTGTAATTATAGTCTCCCCAAAATATCCTTACACGAGTAAGGAAAAAAAATGCTGTGTTCTTAATGTGTAAGTGGGCCATAAGAAGTATCCATTTAAAGAACAATTCATTTTCATAGGCCCTCAAACTATAATTAAAGACAGAGCTATTAGGCTAAACAGCTTGTAAAATCTGTCACTTCACTGACATCTAAGTCTATTTCAACTTACCTTGCAAGGATGACAGTGTCCTCTTGCTTTCTCACTGGTCTGTGTCTGTTTCACATGCAGTGTGTTTGGTGGAGGAGGAAAACTGCTTTTTCAAACATGGGAGCCTGGTTCTCTGGTTAAGCCTACAGAAATGTCTACATTTTCATGTTTTTTTAGAATAATTGTCACTTGTGTTATTCTATGCATTTGTATAAGCACTTCTGTAAAAAATGTCTGCTGAAATCCAGCTAGCTTTTATTGAAGAATGCCTTATTCCATTTGGAAGTGGAACACTATTTGTTTTTTATTTTTAAAAAATTGCTTCAGTTACTAGAAAATGTAGGTCCAAATGATAGCACTGCTTAAAGTTTTTCCAGATGTCATATGTACATTGTCCTTTAAAATGTTACATTTTTTTTAAAAATTTTTTATTATTTTGTGTGCGTGTACCGTCAAATCAGATCTGACTGGTACAGGAGGATATTGCGCCTCCTTCTCCGGCAGAGCATCTGGTGGATTCGAACCGTGTTCCTCTGGGATTGCAGTGCAGCTTCTTGCCACTAGGCCACCAGAGCTCCCCTAAAATGTTACATTTTATGTTCTTTTTTTTTTTTAAAATTATTTTAATGAAGGTTTACAAAGACTTTAGATTTCTATTCATTCACACTTTCCTTCCTGCCCACCCCTCCTCCCCAGTTCACTTTTCTCTTTGAAAAGTAAAAAAAAATAAAAAAAATTTCATTGTTATACAATTCCTCCCCTGCCCCCAGTCCACTCCCCCTATGCAGCTTTAATTCTGGACTTCTATTATGACAATACCTAATCATATATTCCTCCTCAACAATTCTCTTCCTCATCTGTTTCAATGCAGTATACATTATTTATCCCTTCTTAGTTCTCCACCTCCCAACTCTGATGCCAGTCCCACTTTACAACAGTGGCACTATGCAGTATTTGTCCTTTTGTGACTGAGATATTTCACTCAGCATAATGTCCTCCAGAGTCACCCATTTTGCATAATATTTTATGAGTTCCTTGTTTTTCAGTACAGCATAGTATTCCATTGTGTGAATATACCACAGATTCTCTACCCACTTTTTTGTTGATGGGCATTTGGGTTGTTTCTAACTATTTGCTATTGCGAACAAAGCTGCAATAAACATGGGTGAGCATAAATATGCCTGGGTGGCAGTTCTAGTTTCTTTAGGGTATATTCCCAGTAGTGGAATTGCTGGGTCAAATAGTATTTCTATTTCCAACTTTTTGAGAAAGCTCCATACTGCCTTCCATAGTGACTGCACCATTTCACACTCCCACCAACAGTGAATAAGGGTTCCAGTTTCTTCATAACCTCACCAGCATTTGTTGTTTGCTGTTCTGTTAAATTTTGCTATTCTTACTGGGGTGAGATTATATCTCATAGTTGTTTTGATTTGCATCTCTCTTAGAGTTATGGAATTTGAACATTTTTTCATGTGTTTGTTCACTATCTGAATATCTTCTTTGGTGAAGTGGCATTTTACATTCTTAACTGTCATATTGTGTTTCAATATTTTATAAATTGTAAAACCATTTCTCACACATTTTTCTTTTTTTTTCACCAAGTGTAGAATTAACTCTGGATTGTTTGCTCATTGTTGTTGTTGTTAGTGCCGTTGAGTCGTAGGCAACTCATAGCGACCCTATGAAGGAGAGTCCTCGACGCTTGGGTGTCTCTCATCCTCTCTCCAGGTTCATAGGATTTCTGGAGGCAAGCTATTATGGAAGTGGATGCCACTCCTCCTTCCATGTAAAAAAAAAAAGAGAGAGAGGAAAAAAAACCAATCTCACAAGAACTCCAAACACCTTGCTATTGTAAGAGTCAGAGCTGACTCTTAACTGACCCTCTCTATTGGGTTTCAAGGCTGAACATCACACAGAATGAGACTGTCTATCTTTCTGCCATGGAGCTTCTGGTAGATTTGAGCCACTGGAAAGCCTCAGACTTTGGGTTAGTAGTGCAACACCCCATGGACCAAGTCACCAGGTGGTTGTTACTATGTGCTGTCAAGTAGATGACAATTCAGTGATTCTATGAACAACAGCTTTGAATGCTGCCCTATCCACTGCCATTCTCACTTACTCTAACACATTTGGACTCATTGTTTATAGTCACTGTGTGGATGCATCTCATAAAGTGTCTTCCTTTCTCAAAACAACTATGAGATATCATCTCACCCCAGTCAGAATAGCAAAATTTAACAGAACAGCAAGCAACAAATGCTGTTGAGGTTGTGAAGAAACTGGAACTCTTATTCATTGTTGGTGGGAGTATAAAATGGTGCAACTACTGTGGAAGGCAGTATGGCTCCTTCTCAAAAAGTTGCAAATAGAGATACCATTTGACCCAGCAATTCCACTACTGGGAATATACCCTGAAGAGACCATAA
>NW_006400066.1:1455441-1458127 GCF_000299155.1 Elephantulus edwardii | reverse complement strand
TCCAAAATATCTGTAAATGTTCATTAAAATGATTTAAAAAAGTGTCTTCCTCTCTTATACTGACCCTTAACTTTTCCAAGCATGATGTTCTAGTCCAAGAACTGACCTTTCCTTAAAACATGCCCAAGTATGTGAGAGTTTCACTATCCTTTCCTCCAAAGAGCTTACTTTCTCTAGAAGAGACTGGTTTGTTCTCTTGACAGTCTATGGGATATTCAGTGTTCTTATCTAGCACCATAACTCAAACCCATCAATTCTTCTTCTATCATCCTTAATCATTGTCCAACTCTCAGGTACATAGCAAGTAACTTAAAAGACCATGGCTTGGGTCATCATTGTTTTTTAGTTCTTTGGAGAGGTCCCTGACAGCAGACTTCTCCCCCCCGCCCCCAAATACAACTTGTTTTTAAATTTCTTGCCTTCTAGTACCGGCGATGTTGATTGTGGATCCAGGTTAGAGGAAATAGTTGACAACTTCAGTATTTTTTCCATCTGTCAACATTATAAAGAAATAGTCACATTTAGAATGTAGAAGATTGTATATTTGTATATTTGACCAGCTCTCATACAAAAATTGTAAGCAAATATATTGTTGTTGTTTGTGCCGTCGAGTTGCTTGTGACTCATAGCGACCCTATGTACAACAGCCCTAAACTCTGCTCTGTCCTGTGCCAATTGCACTGGCTCCGATGCACCCATCTGGATTATCCCAGTCACTGAATCAATCCACCTCATAGAGGGCCTTCCCCTCCTGCACTGACCCTTGACCCTACCAAGCATGATGTCCCTCTCCAAGGACCTGTCCCTCCTTACAACATGCCCAAAGTATGTGAGATGAGACTCAATCCTTGCCTCCAGGGAGCCGCCCGGTTTAACCCTTTCCAGGATGAATTTGTTTGTTTTCCCAGCAGTCCATGGTACCCTCAACACTCTTCTCCAGCACTACAGCTCAAAGTCATCAATTGTCCTTCTATCCTCCTTAGTCGCTGTCCAACTCTCTGATGCATAACAAGTGATAGCAAAGACCATGGCCTGTATCAGATGCACCTTAGTCTCCAGAAGCAAATATATAGAGACCAAATTTTGTTAGTAGTTATAGGAGAAGTAGTGTTGCCGACGGAGGGTAAAGTATACTAATAATTAATAGTGAGACAAAACACCTAGAATGGGATAAAACAGAGAGTATAAAAAACAGGGGGCGAGCAGTTCTAAGCACCTGAAGTGCCACAAACCATGCCTCTCTGTGTATTTATTGAGAATCAGGGGAAGCAAATCATAAAGAGAATTCTCTTGTAAATGAAGCCAAATTTTCCTTTATTGTCAACCTAATGCTTAGCTAAGGAACGGAATATTTCATATGTATAGATTTTTACCTTCCCTCTGCCGGGGACCTAGCTACCTCTTGTCTGCAGGAAGCAGATCTGTGATCTGTTGTTATATGCCACAAGAGAAATTTCAACTTATGTGATTCCTTCAATTCCTGAATAAGCATATGGTTTTTAATATAATATTGGTGTGAAATTTGCCTTCCCATATTTCCCCCCGTTTGTTTTTAATAATAATAATGTTGTCATCTAGACCAGCACAGAGTCTTCTCTTATTTGACTAATTCTTGCTTGTTTTTGTTCTTTCCATCCTTTATATACAAACAAACAAATAAAACAAATTAAGCATAATAAACTAAAAAAAAATACTTCCAAAAATCTCCATCTTCTCAGAAGGATTCAAGTTGGATATTCCTTCATTATTCCTTGCGGAATATCTATGTTATTAAAATAGTCCAATTGCTTATCAAAAGCAGAATGAATCTGAGTGTATCATCTTTGAAAATACCAGGATTCATTCCATTCAGTATCATTCCACTTTACTGGAGTAATGCAAAACGGCATTGTATTTCAATCACATTTCAATTTTATTTGTCTTTGAAAAGACCATAATGTTCCACAATTTTGATGCCATGAGTTCATCCCACCTGAATTTCAGAACCATCTCAGGAACAGGTTTGAGGCCTTGAACACTAATGAGCGAAGGCATAATGAGTTGTGGGAGGATGTCAAATGTATCATCCAGGAAGAGTGCAAACGGTCATTACAAAGACAGAAGAGGGAAGAAAAGACCAAAATGGATGTCAAAAGAAACTCTGAAGATTGCACTGGAGCGTAGAGAAGCCAAAGCACAAGGAGGAATTCAAGATACTAAAGAGCTGAACAGAAGATTCCAAAGGGCAGCCTGGGATGACAAAGCAAAATATTACAATGATGTAATAATAATGTGCAAGGAGCTGGAGTCGGAAAATCAAAAGGGTGGAACTCACTCAGCATTTCTTAAGCTCAAGGAACTGAAGAACAAATTTAAGCCTCGAGTTGCTATAATCAAGGATGCTTTTGGCAGAATATGAAATGATCCAGGAAGTATTAAAAGAAGATGAAAATACTATACTGAGTCACTGTATCAAAATGAACTGGCAGACAGAGAAGAATTTAATGAAATAACATATGAACAAGAGCCTATGGTGATGAAGGAAGAAGTTCAAGCTGCTCTGAAGGAAATAGCAAAAAATAAGACCCCAGGAATAGATGATGTTATACCAATTGACGTATTTCAGCTAACAGATGTTGCCCTGGATGTGCTCACCAAGTTGTGCCAAGAAATCTGGAGAACAACCACTTGGCCAACTGACTGGAAG
>NW_006400066.1:1450603-1454691 GCF_000299155.1 Elephantulus edwardii | reverse complement strand
GTAGCCAGGAAATAAAAAAAAAAAACATATTGCTTTGCTAAAGTCTGCTGTTAGGGACCTCTGCAGTGTACTGAAGAGCAATGGTGTCACTCCCAAGACTAAGGTGCTATGGTCTTTGCAATCACTTGTTATGCATCAGAGAGTTGGACAATGACTAGGGAGGATAGAAAGAGAATTGATGCCTTTGGGCTGTGGTGCTGGAGAAGAGTATTGAATGTACCATGGACTGCCAAGAAAACAAACAGATGAATCCTTGAGAGGGTTAAACCAGGCTGCTCCTTGGAGGCAAGGATTCTGGAGCTTCGTCTGACATACTTTGGACATTTTGTAAGGAGGGACCAGTCCTTGGAGAGGGCCATCATGCTTGGAAGGGTGGAGGGCCGGCACAGGATGGGAAGACCTTCTATGAGGTGGATTGATCCAGTGACTGGGGTAATCGGGACGGGTGTTTTGGAGACAGTGAGATTGGCACAGGATAGAACAGGTTTTAGGGATGTTGTACATAGGGTCGCTATGAGTCGCAAGTGACTCAATGGCACACAACAACAACAACAACAACAACAACAAATAATTGATACTGTTTTATCATTTAATTGTGACATTGGTCCTGGAAGGCCAGAATGAGCTCTAATATGAGTGAAATATATATTTATGATTCTCATTGACAAATTAAAGCTTCTAACATAGTAAATAACATGCTAATATTAGTATCTTGAGAAGGCATATATTCTGTTTCCATATTTCTTACAGTAAACTCAGCATATTATGAATCAATAACCATATTAAAAGGAAAATTTTCATCTGGTAATAACATAGTAATAGTATATAATTCAGCCTATTGATCAGAAGTCAAGTTAGTTCCAATTACCCTACTATCTTTACCATAAGTACAACCTCCATAATCCATGCTACTTGCACCTGTATAACAAGTATCTGCTTGCAAAGTGAAATTTTTACTTTAGTGATAGTATCCAATTAGTCCCTTTACCTGATTTTTTTTTATTACAAACACTGGAGAGTTCCAAGGACTAGTAATTTCCTAATTATTCTTAAATCAATTAGCCTAAAGCTTCTAATTTCTCTTTAGTTAGGAGCCACTGCTCCCCTGCATCCTGTACTCAAGACATCCCTCCATTGTAATGTAATGAACATTCCACTCAGGCTCTGGAAAAAACTGCTTTGAATCTTTACACTTTAGAAAGTCTAACTTCTTGAATTTTACAGGTAGTCAATCGAGGGAACTCTATTTCTATGAAACATCCTTTTAAAACTTATCCTTTTCATATACCCTGGGAAATAAGTTGCATTTTCTCTCTTATCTGCTTCGGAAACTTCTAGATCACATTATCTATGCAGTTGTGAAACACTGGTTGTGTGTATCTTTGATATTCTGGACACTATCAAAGATAAACAGACAAGTCAGCTATATAACTACCAAACAGTTTATTTTAAAATTTTTTTACTAATTTAGAGATTTTATCCTCTTAATTTTTTTCTGCTGCAGCTTTTGATTTATCTGTCTTTACCCTGTAACTTATTCTTTGCTTACTTCATCTTTTAAATCAAGAGTCTTTTCTTAAGTTAGCTTCACTTATATTCATTACTTTTCTTATTTTACTGAAACTGTCAGATTGTATGAGCTCAAAACTATTATTACATTAAACTTAAGACAAAAAGCAAACAAACAATGAAACAACAACAGCAAACTTAAACAAAAAACAAAACAATCAACACAAACAGAGGCTTCTGCTTTGAGCTTTTGAACCTCTCTCTCTTTTTTCTTTTTCTATACTATGTTTTAAATTGGAAATAGTTTCCTGGTAAGAGCACTGTTTGAGTCAACACATGCCAATTAAAAGAAAATAATAATTCAGGGTTATGTCTTCCTAAGGCTTTTCTAAAGGTGACTTAGGCTGTTTCTTGCCTTCAGCTTTTTTTCTAATGTTAATATAATTTAATTCATATTCATACAAAGATACAGCCATCTCTTTTTGCAAAATTTTTTATTATGAGTACAGTCCTGCACAGATATTGTTACTATTCTTACCAAAGTCCATACTGGCCTAAAATCAATAGGAATTTGTTCTCCTTTTTGATGTGCTCTTCGTAAATCTCTCATAACTTAATGCCAAGTTTTTAAATTGAACTGCATTCTCCCTACTGGCCAAAATCAGCAACAATGCTTCCACACATACTGAAACAACTGCAAAAGAAGACCTTTTTCTCACCTTTACCCCTGAGCTTCCAAGTAATTCCTTTAAGAGAAAGATATATTGAGCTTCAGAGGATGGGGCATCCCCCTAACTCCTTTTTAATCAATTTTACCTCTAAATTGTAATCTGTTTATTTCAGAGGGTGGAGTATAGTCCCCATGAAATTTTTCTATTTTGCCTCATGAATTTCTCCTTCAGGAGGTGAAGAAAAACCTCATAAAATCTTTTCTACTCAAGGTTTGAGGATTTCTTCATGATTCTGCCTTTAATTTTCCTGAAAGTTTCACTTACTCTGAGTGAATTCCCTTTTGGTTTCAGAGAGAGAGAAAGAGAAAGACAGAGAGAGAGAGAGAGCGCGCAAGAGAGAGCGCACCACCTCGTCCCTGTCTGGGGTGCCAGAATGTTGCAGACCGAGGTTAAAGTATACGAATAATTAATAAAAAGACAAAACACTAAGAACGAGATAAAACAGCTTAAAAAATAGGGGGCCAGCCATGACTCTCTGTGTATTTATTGAGAATCAGGGGAAGCAAATCTTAAAGAGAATTCTTTTGTAAATAAAGCCAAATTTTTCTCTATTGTCAACCTAATGCTTAACTCAGGAAGGAAATATTTCACACGTATAGATTTTTATGCTCCCTCAGCTGGGGACCTAGCTACCTCTTGTCTGCAAGCAGCAGCTCATTTCCTGTGATCTATCACAAGAGAAATTCCAACTTATGTAATTCCTACAATTCCTGAATAAGCATATGTTTTTTCATATAATATTTGGCATGAAATTTGCCTTCCCATAGAGTAGGGAAAAAGAATGAGTTTTTATTTATGGTGATGGTAAATTTGTCATCAATAAGAGTAGTGATTGTGTTAATGTATCATGAAGTTGTACGTTTGAAACATGTTGAATTGGTGGATGATGTATGTATATTTTCTCACATACAGAGAAAAAAAGAGTAGTTATTGAGGCTCTTGAAATACAACCAGATACTTCATAGGATTTGTGTTACTGATTTAGAGGTGATTCTGAGGGACATTCCAATAAATTGGCCTAATATTGTTTCTAATTATTTCTGTTTCACTTGCTTGCTTGTTGCACAGTAATAAAACGAAACTAAAAGTTAGCAAGTAGCTATACAAGGTGCAAAAAATTTGTAGCAACTGAACAAGAGGAAGAGTCAAGAATTGAAGGAAGAAGTCAAATGTGTATCTGAGACTGCCTCTTTTGCCATAGTGACAGGTAATGGCAAAGAACAGCTGAAGAAGGAGATCAATCAGAACTGATTTTTGTTCTGCCCATGAAATGCCCCTCAAAAGAATAATCCACATGTTTGTAAATACAAATAAGCACTTTATTCCAGAGATCCACATGTGGAGACTTTCTCACTCAGTAGGAAGGTGGCGAGGGAAAAAGCCCCAGTGCCCCTGTTGGGGTGGGGAGATTGAGATCATGGTTGGTGGGTCGGGGTATCATGTGGGTCGGCTTTTGACAGGCTGGCTACTTTGCCCACCTTTACTCTTTTTGTGTCACGTAGACACTAGTTAATGCTTTACTTTGCAAGGACAGATAAGACTTTACCCGGGGCATTCGTGTTTGTCTTAAGCTAAGAATTTTTTTTTTTTCATTTTAGCAAGAATTAAGAATATTTTTTTTTTAATTTGTTGTTGTTGTTATGTGCCATCGAGTCATTTCCGACTCATAGCGACCCTATGCACAACAGCTCTAAACCCTGCTCTATCCGGCGCCAACCGCACCGCATCTGACACACCCATCCCGATTACCCCAGTCACCAAATCAATCCATCTCATAGAGGGTCTTCCCCTCCTGCGCTGTCCCTCCACCCTCCCAAGCATGATGTCCCTCTCCAAGGACCCGTCCCT
>NW_006400066.1:1434989-1446278 GCF_000299155.1 Elephantulus edwardii | reverse complement strand
TCATCCCCTTGACAATAGGACCATAACAACTAGGTGGTGCCTGGTTACCATGACTGAAAGCTTTGCTCAGTGAATATCTATCTATCTATCTATCTATCTATCTATCTATCTATCTATCTATCTATTTCAGATCAAAAGAGGAATATCTGAAATAGAATTTCAAATCTTCAGTAAGAGCTATTGTGGTTGAAGGAATTCCTAAAATCATTGTCCTGAGATAATCATAAAAATGTAAACATTAGATCAAAACTATCCCCTGAAGTCTTCTTTGACTCAAAAAGTATCCTATAATTAGTAAAGTACATCTGCTTTTAGCATTGTACTCCCATAAGGAGTTATTTATGAGATAAAAATGACAATGACAACTTCAAAAATTAGATGAGGTGCTTAGGGGCAGCAAGTTTAAGATAAAAGTGGTGGAATAATTCGAAAAATAACAATGAGTTCAAATACTACATAGGATCATTATAGGAAAAACAAAAGGATAACTAGTAAGATGTGTATGGGTAGCCAAAGCGGGATGGAGAAGGGGCAGTAGGGTTGAGGGTGGGGAGAGGGCGATATCATGGGGTTATAGAGTTTGGTGAGTGGAAGGAGAGAATGAAGGATTAGGAAAGATCCAGTGGGGATCTAAAAAGATGAGTTAACAGTGGGGATTAATTTTATAAGACACAATGTATCAGAATGATCATATGACGCACAAAGTAAAAAAAATAATTTAAAAAAGAATAACGAAGAACGATAAATAATCAATGTCACTGAATTGTAACATGTAGAAATTGTTGAAATGATGCACCTTTGGCTTTTACCAAAATAAAAAAGAATTAAGTTTCATTAAAAAAAAGTGAAGGGAGTGAAATTTTTGGATTAAAAGAGATTTAAAACCACAATCAATACTATCGCTATTTCTTTGAGAGACAACAGATGAAAATGGAATACAGACTGGATAGTCATATGTTAGAATTTATTGTTAATTTTTTTAGGTGTGATAATAGCATCGAGCTTATGTAAGACAATGCCCTTGTTTTTTTGAGATGGCTATTGGAATATTTAGGGATAAAGAGTTACAGCTGAATATTTTTTAAACAATTTGTGCTAGAAAAATAGGGTATTGACGTGTAGAAAGATGAATTTAGAGCATTATTTCCAACCACACACAAAATTAATTCAAAACAGATTAAAGATGTATATATAGCAGTTAAAATTGTTAAAACTTTCAGAAGAAAATGTAGGAGGACAATTTCCCGGCTTCAATTGTCCAACAGTTTTTAGATTTGACAGCAAAAGCTTAATCTGTAACAGGAAAATGGATAAATTGGACTTGATAAAAATGTAGAACTTTTACGATTCAGAATACCATTAAAAGAAATTGATAAGTCACACACAAAGAGAATGTGATGCTTAATATTGTGTCAAGGCAGCTGTGATCACCACCCTATGTTCTTAAATTATTTTAATGAGGCAAGATTAGAAATGATTCAGTAAAGGCATGATCAACTTTTTCGGATGAAAGAGTAGTCTTCTCAGGGTTGTAACCTGCATTGCACATGTTTATGGACTCTGAAAAAGTGAGGGAGCTATTTGCCCATTCCTGAATCTGGCTCCCAACCTCCAAACTTGACACTGAAGTCTTCCATCTTGCTGGCTCACCTAGGATACATCAGCCTTTGAAGCCTACAGTCTGACAGTATCTGCTTGAACTCACTAGTCTCTTCAGACACATCTCTCCTTAGGTCTGACTGTCACGCAGACCTGGGACATAACAGCTTCTGCAAGCATGTAAGCCACTTCCTTGAAAGAAATATTTTTCTTTTAAAAAAAATAGAATACAAACAGACTAAAACCAGGCAAAAAGATTGGAATAGTTCTTTTTAACAAAGAGTATTGTTGTTGTTGTTATGTGCCATCGAGTCGCTTGCGACTCAAGCGACCCTATGTACAAGAGCTCTAAACGTCGTTCTATCCTGTGCCAACCTAGCCATCTCAAACACACTCATTCCCACTACTCCAGTCACAGAATCGATCCATCTCATTGAAGGTCTTCCTCTCTTTTGCTGCCCCTCCACTCTCCCAAACATGATGTCCCTCTCAAAGGACCAGTCCCTTCTTGTAACATGCCCAAAGTATGTCAGATGGAGCTTTAGAATCCTTGATTCCAAGGAGCATTCTGGTTTCACCTTCTCCAGGACAAACCTGTTTGTTCTCCTAGCAATCCATGGTATATTCAACTCTCTTCTCCAGCACCACAGCTCAAAGGCATCAATTCTCTATCTATCGTCCCTATTCACTGTCCAACTCTCTGATGCATAGCATGTAATTTCTAAGACAATAGCCCGGATCAGGCGCATTTTAGTCTCCAGCCTGACATCGTTGCTCTTCAGTACTCTTGAGAGGTCCCTCATAGCTGACTTTCCCAATGCAATTCATCTCTTGATTTCCTGGTTGCTGTTACTAAGAGTGTTGACTGCGGAGCCAAGTAGACTAAAACTGTTAACTATCTGAATCTCTGAACCATCCATACTGATGCTGCCAACTGGCCCAGTGGTGGGAATCTTTGTTTTCTTCATGTTGAGCTTCAATCTATATTGAAGGCTGCAGTCCTTGACCTTCTGCAGCAAGCACTTCAGGTCCTCCTAAGTTTCAGCAAGCAGGGTTGTGTCATCTATAAAAAGATGAACAGTATCTTTTGTCATTTGAGAAATGCATTCAAAAGCAGAATGAAATAGTCCTTCTTTGCTACCTGGCCAATTGACAGAAAGAGATTTGTATTTGTTCCCATTACCAAGAAAGGTGATCCAACAGAGTGAGGGTATTATTGAACAATATCATATACAAGCAAATCTTGTTGAAGATTTTTCAAAATGGCTGGAAGAGCCTATCAGGAGAGAACTGCCATAAATTCAAGGTGGATTTAGAAGAGGCTGTGGCATCATGGATATCATTGCGAATGTCAGATGGATCTTGGCTGCAAGTAGAAAGAAGGATGTCTATCTGTATTTCATTGACTAAGCAAGGACATTTGACTGTATGATGCATAATAAATATTAGGTTACATTGAGAAGAATGGGAATACAAAACACTCTTAATTGTGCTCATGTAAAACCTATAATTAGACAAGAAGCTGTTGTCTGACCAGAGCAAGAGAAAAAGGCAAGGTTTAAAATCAAGAAAAAGTCTGTAGCAAGGCTATATCCCTTCTCCATACCTACTCAGTCTGTATGTAGAGTTAATCATTTGAGTGGTTAAACTTCATGAAGAAAGCATAGCAGTTGTTGTTGTTATGTGCCGTCGAGTCGCTTGCGACTCATAGTGACCCTATGTACAACAGCCCTAAACTCTGCTCTGTCCTGTGCCAATCGCACCATCTCCGATATACCCATCCCAATTACCCCAGTCACTGAATCAATTCACCTCATAGAAGGCCTTCCCCTCCTGCGCTGTCCCTCCACCCTCCCAAGCATGATGTCCCTCTCCAAGGACTGGTCCCTCCTTACAACATGTCCAAAGTATGTTAGATAGAGCCTTAGAATCCTTGCCTCAAAGGAGCTGCCCGGTTTAACCCTTTCCAGGATGAATCTGTTTGTTTTCCTAGCAGTCCATGGTACCCTCAATACTCTTCTCCAGCACCACAGCTCAAAGGCATCAATTCTCCTTCTATCCTCCTTAGTCATTGTCCTCCTCTCTGATGCATAACAAGTGATTGCAAAGACCATGGCCCATATCAGATGCACCTTAGTATCCAGAGAGACAACATTGCTTTTCAGCACTTTGGAGAGGTCCCTAACAGCGGACTTTCCCATGGCAATATGTCTTTTAATTTCCTGGCTGCTGGTGCTGAGAGTGTTGACTGTGGAGCCAAGCAAACTAAAGCTGTGAACAATCTCAATTTCTTCACTATCCTTCCTGATGCAGTCAATTGGCCCAGTGGTGAGAATCTTTGTCTTCTTGACATTGAGTCTCAATCTATATTGGAGGCTGCAGTCCTTGACCCTCTGCAGCAAGCATTTCAGGTCCTCCTCAGTTTCAGCAAGCAGGGTTGTGTTATCCGCACATCACAGATTGTTAATAGATCTTCCATTAGTATCAGAATAATATTACTATAGTATTAGAATAGCATTAGCATCAGAGGAAAACTCTACAACAACCTGTGTTATGCAGATGATAAAACCTTTACTTTTTGAAAGTGAAGAGGACTGGAAACGCTTGCTGTAGAAGATAAAAATTCTTCAATATGGATTACATCTCAATGTCAAGAAAATAAAAATTCCCACCACTGGGCCATGATAGATAGAGAAAAGATTGGAATTGTCAATGATTTCATTCTGCCTAGATCCACAAACAACGTCCTTGTCACCAGCTGCCAAGAAATCAAAAGATGAATTACTCTGGGTAAATATGTTGTTGAGGATTTCTCCAAGGTGTTAAGGAGCAATGATGCCAGTTTAAAGACTGACTTCCATGATCTTTCAGTTACTTGGTATGTATTTGGAAGTTGAACAATGATTAAGGATGACAGAAGACACTTTTGCATTGTGAGAGAAAGCTTCACTATCTTTGCCTCTGAGAAGTACCTGGGTTACGTCTAAGACATATTTGTTCTTTAATCAAAGTGATAGTCAATACTCTTCTCCAACGACGTCAGAGTTCAAAGGCATCAATTATTCTCCTGTCAGACTTAATCATTGTTCAGCTTTCAGATGCATAGCATGTTATTGAAAAGATCATGGTCTGAATCAGGTGCACTTTAGTCCTCAAACTGACATCATTGCTCTTCAACTATTTGGTGAGCTCCCTGATTGCACACTTTCCCAGCACAATATATATATATATCCTGATCTTCTGACTGCTGGTACCATATGTATTGTTTGTGAATTTGTAAGACTGTAAGATGAAGAAGTTCACTCTCAAGCAGTCAGAACAGAGCAAGGTTGAATGGTTCAGGATCAGGAAAGGTGTGCATGAGATATGCATCCTATTTCCATATCTTTTCAATCTTTATGAAGAACAGATCATTTGGGAAGCTGGACTTTATGAGGAGGAAGGATTCAGAAGCTTCATCTGACATACTTTGGACAAGTTGCAAGGTCTAGAGCTGGGAGCTTAGCATGTCCTTTGGATCCAGGGTCCATGTGCTGAGAAACTCCCAGATTCAGGGAATGACTGATACCAAATACACATGGAAAGCTACAAAGAACTAGGAAATAGAAATGGAAAATATAAGGATCTTCCTCTAGAATTGGCACTAAGGAGGATGAAGTCAGACTTTTAACTTCCAAAATTGTAAGATAATAAATTTTTGTTTGTTAAAGTAATTCACTTTAGGTATCTCTGCTATAGCAGCACTGCTGTTTTTATGTATTGTTGAGTTGGAATTGACTCATAACTGACTCTCTAGTGAGTTTTCAGAGGCTGTAAATTGCACAAGAGGAGCATTTATATTGGTGGATTCTAATCACATGCTTTTGTGTTGGTAGCACAAGTTTTCCAGAGCTCCCTGTAGCAGCACTAGATAATGAAAATGTTTTTGTTGTGTACCGTAGGGTCAGAATCGGTCTGTATCTGATTCTTTGGTGTGTTTTCAGAGGCAGTTAACCCCATTTGAGGAGAAGCCTATTCTTCTCCCACAGAGCAGCTGGTGAATTCAAACTGCATACCTTTGGGATTGCAGTGCAGCTAGAAAATAAAAGCAAAAGTATCCCGTATGGCAAATGTATAAAAACATATGGACACCACATATGCTATAACTGCTTTCTGGGTGAGCAAGGGCTGAAGCAGATACTTCATAGCAAATCTGCTAACGTGTCTGAGTTTAGATCCTCCTGGAAGATCTAGACAAGGATTTAATGTAAGTGGTTGATTTGGAGAGATTGCTCAAGTAACATTAGGGACCTCTGGTGTCCTAATCCTTAAAGAGTTGTGCTACTAATCTAAAAACTATGCCTCCCTGGTAACTCAAAACCACCAGCTACTCCTTGTGAGAAAGAGGGAAGAAATTTATTCCTAGATAATTTATAGCCTCAGAAATCTAAGAGAAGGTGAACTGCGAGTAGACTTTGACTGGGTAGTAATGAACTGTGGGGTTTTCACACAGGCAAAGTTGATAAGGGATAAGGAGGCACAGAAAAGGAAGGAAAAGAAGTCAGGAAATATCCTGGCTGGTGAACTAGAAGAAAAGATAGAACATGAACCTCAGACTTAGCTCACCAAAGGGCAAAGAAACTCAGTGTACTAATGTGCACTGTTTCCTGTTGGTCACTGATTGAAGTCGGCTCTCAGAGGTATTATTTCTTAGGTACTCTGGCTTGCAGGGGCCAGAGTGGGCACTAGGAGTTAGAAATTGGAAGGATATGAGCTCATGTTAGGTTCCTGACCCCCCTTCCACATCCATCTACATGGGGTCAGAGGAAATTTTTTAAAAACCAGGATTATAAATGGCAAACAAACACATAAAGAAATGTTCAAAATCCCTAGCTCTAAGAGAGATACAAATCAAAACAATTATGAGATATCATAATTAAAAATCACCCCAGCACCGATAGCAAAATATCATCCCAGCAACAATAGCAAAGTTCAACAGGACAGCAAACAATAAATGCTGGTGAGGTTATGAAGTGACTGGGACTCTTATTCACTGCTGGTGGGAAAGTATAAGGGTTCAGCCATTATGGAAAGCAGTCTGGTACTTTCTCAAAAAGTTGAAGATAGAAATACTATTTGACCCAGCAATTCCACTACTGAAAATACACCCTAAAGAAATCAGAGCTGCAACCCAGACAGATGTATGCACACCTATGTTTATTGCTGTGTTTTTCACAACAGTGAAGAGACAGAAGCAGCTCTACTTCTCATGAACAAATGAATGGATAGAAAAACTGTGGTCATTCACATAATGGAATATTATACAGTATTGAAAAACAATGATCTTGTAAAACACTACACAACATGCATGAGCCTGGCGCACATTATTATGAGTGAAATATCTCAGCACAAAAGGACAAATACTACATAACATCGCTGTTATAAAGCAGGATTGACATGGAGGGTTAGGGGAAGAATAGGAAAAGAGTGTATAGATAATGAACATTGGATTGGAACAGATGAAGGAAAGGACTGAGAAGAATGTAGGATTATTCTTAACATGTGTGACAACAATCTGGAACAAAAGGTGCATTGCAAAATGGACTGGGGGAGGGAGAAAAGGAGGGGAAGATGTGAAACAATGAATGAACGAAAACCCATCCTTTTTTGCAAACTTACATTAAAATTACAATACAGTTTTTTAAAATAATTTTTTATTTTATATTGGTTTGCTTATAAAGTTTGTATGCATTGTGTTTTATTCATATACATTTTGTTTCCCACATACCTTAATTCATTTTGTGTGTCATAGAATCATTCCCACACATTTTGTTTTATAAAATGAATCACCATTTATCTATGCCCACTATTAACCTGTCTTTTCAGGTCCCCACTAAATCTTTCCTAGTTCCTTTGCCCCTTCCCTCTGCACACCAAACTCTGAAACTTCATGATCTCCCGCTCTCCCTACTCTCATTCAGCCTACTGCCCATATCCCTTCCCTGTTTGGACTTTCATACACATCTTATTAGTTATCCTTCTATGTTTACAATAATGGTCTTATGTAATGTTTGTCCTTATGCACCTGAGTTAGTTTACTCAGCAATAAGGCTCGTCAGCCTTTCCCATGTTATATAGTACTTTATGAAATTATTACTCTTCAGTGCTTCATAGTATTCCAATATGTAAATGTACCATTATTTCTCAATTTATTAACTTGTTGATGGATATTTAGGCTGTTTTGATTTTATTGCTATTGTGAATAATGCTGCATGACCATTGATGTACAAATCTCCTTTCGTGTTTCAGTTCTATTTTCCTTGGGGTATATTCCTAGCAGTGGAATAGCTAAGTTATATGGAATTTTTGTGTTCACCTTTTTGAGGAAACACCAAATTGCCCTCCGGAGTGGTTGTACCATTTTATAATCCCACCAGCGGTTTATGAAAGTTTTTATATCTCCACATCCTCTCCAACATTTATTGCTAAATTTTGTCACTGCTACTGGGTTGAGAAGGTATATCTTTGTGGTTTTAATTTGCATCTCTCTTTTTGTGGTTTTAAATTGCATTCCTCTTATCATCAGTGTTTTTGAGCATTTCATCATGATTGTGTTGGCCTTCAAAATGTCTTCCTTTGTGAAAATTCTTTCATGTTTTTTGCCTATTTTGTAATTATGTCATCAGTCTTTTTTCTTGTGGAGGCCTTGAAGCATTGTGTAAAGTTTTGTTATGAGACCGTTGTCTGAGATGCCATTGTTAAATGTTTTTTCTCAGTCAGTAGTTTTTGCTTTCATCCTATTGGAAAAAGTTTTTGACACACACAGGGACTTAATCTTTAGCAAGTCTCATTCATTGATGTTAGCCTTTCCTGGTTGTGTATGGTTTAGTTCCTTTATCTTTTCCATATGGGTTGTTGTTGTGTACCATTGAGTCAGAAGCTGATCTTCCAGTGAGTATTTGGAGGAGGCAGTTAATCAAATGGAAGGAGATTGCCTATCTTTCTCCTTTGGAGCAGCTGGTGATATTTGAAGCTCGTGTCTACAGGAATACAGTGCAGCTTCTTGACAATATATTGGCCACCAGAGCTCCCTATAGGTAGAGGGGGGAAAAAAACCCCAACTATAAAAGTCTATGCAGAAAAAAATCAAGTTGCTAAAAAATAAGACAAAAAACTTTCAAAACAGAATATAGAGGTTTAGACTTCAATGAATACCAGAGGGGAAATGAAGGAAGTTCAGTTGTCAATGTTGCTTCTAGGGAAAAGTGCACAACTGAGAATTGTTTGCCTGACCAGATCATTGTTTGTTTAGGAAGACTAAAGGAAAATGTTTTTGTATGTACAAAAGCCCTGGTAAAACATTTGTATTATAAGAAATCAGTTGTTTAACTTGCATAATGAAGAGATAATGGAGAAATAACAGCAAAAAGCACAGGTAATAAACATAGAAACCAATTAAATTTGGAATTACGCTATAAAACCAAAAGCAAACCTTATTTGAAACATTAAAGAAGAACTAACTAACAGACTAAATATTTCACATTCAGAAATGGAAGAATTCAATATTGTATAAACACACAATTTTTTTCTACATTTATTTATAAAATTAAATTATGACAAAAGTAGAATTTTTTTTAAAATTTTTATTGTATTATTTTTACATGTACCATCAAATCAGATCTGACCGGTACAGGAGGAGATTGCCCCCTCCTTCTCCAACAGAGCATCTGGGGGATTTGAACCGCATACCTCTGGGATTGCAGTGCAGCACCTTGCCACTAGGCCACCAGAGCTCCCAAAAGTAGAATTTTTGTGAAAGTAGAATTTTTATGAAACTTGACAATTTGACTATAATATATTACTAAACAAGGCCTGAGAACAGTAAAGATCTCTCTGAAGACCAACACCACGGAAGGCTGCACTGCAGAAGGAAGGCCACGTGGAGCTGACCAATGTGGGTACTCATTCAAATCTACTTAACCACTTCACAGAAGAAAGACCTCGGTTTCGGCTCCATTAAAGAGTACTATTTTTGTGGGAACCCCTGAACATTTGATTGTGCTAATGGGAAACCTATAGTTGGACCAAGAGGCAATTGTCAGAACACATCAGGGAAACATTGCATTGTTAAAAATTGAGAAGAGTGTACACCAGGGATGTGTCCTATATCCAGGTATGGAGATATATGCAACCTACATGCAGAACATATATTCTATATATTCAACGTATATGCAGAACAGATTATCTGGGAGGCTGGGCTGTATGAGGAAAAGTGTGGCATCAGGATTAGAGAGAGGAAGATTCATCAACAATCTGTGTTATGAAGATGACACAACCCTGCTTGCTGAAACTGAGAAGGACCGGAAGCACTTGCTGCAGAAGGTCAAAGACTGCAGCCTTCAATATGAATTGAGGCTCAATATTAAGAAAACAAAGATTCTCACTACTGGACCAACTGGCAGCATCAGGATGGATGATGAAGAGATTGAAATTGTTAACAGCTTTAGTTTGCTTGGCTCCAGAGTCAACACTCTTGGCACCAGCAACCAGAAAATTAAGACATATTGTGATGGGAAAATCTGCTGTTAGGGATCTCTCCAAAATACTGAGAAGCAATGATGTCACTCTCGAGATTAAGGTGTGCCTGATACAGGCCATCTTTGCAATCACTTGCTATGTGTCAGAGAGCTGGACAATGACTAGGGAGGATAGAAAGAGAATTGATGCCTTTGAGCTGTGGCTAAGAGAAGGAACAGGTTTGTCCTGGAGAGGGTTAAAAAGGCTGTTCCTTGGAGGCAAGGATTCTGAAGCTTCATCTGACATATTCTGGACATGTTTTAAGGAGGTGTAGGAAGCCATCCTGACCAGGTCATAGCTCTGCCTTGTACAACTCTATTTTGTCTGTGGACCTCATTCCCTATATTCACTTCTGACGTGCAGCAGCTGAGCTCAGCCTAAGGCCACCCCACCCATCTCTGGGAATAAGTTTACCTCACTAAATCATTACCTGTAATTCAATGCCTTGGGGCATGCCCCTCCTTCTCGCCTCCTCTGATAGCCTAGAGCTGGGTTTCCATAGCAGCCCGGCCTACACAATTGCCTATTTATTGCAGCGAGTTTCTTTAATAAATTGAGGCTTGATCAGAGGAATTTGTCTTGCCTCCATTTTTTCGTGTCTCTTGTCCCTCCCTCAATCCAAACTCCCCCCTCTTTAGGACAAGTGAATCCGCGGGTAGGGTCAAGGAGGGACTATTCCTTGGAGAAGGACGTTATGCTTGGGAGGATGAAGGGACAGTGCGCGAGAGGTTCACCCTCAATGAGGTGGATTGATTCAGTGATGGGGTAATTGGGGTAAGTGTGTTGGAGATGGTGAGATTGGCATAAGATAAAGCAGGGTTTAGGGATCTTGTACATTGAGTCACTATGAGTTGCAGGCTACTCGACAGCACGTAACAACAACAACAACAACAACAACAACAACAACATTGTTGTGGTTGGGTTCATTGGGTGATTCTGACTCATAGTGACCCTATGTGAAAGAGTAGAATAATCTTCAAGGATTGTATAACAATGAAAGAATTTTTCTTTTACTTTTCAAAGAGAAGAGTGAACTCGGGAGGGGGAGGAGTGGGCAGGGAGAAATGTACAACAATGAATGAATAGAAATCCAAAGTGTCTGTAAATTTTCATTAAAATGAATAATAATAATAA
>NW_006400066.1:1427256-1434889 GCF_000299155.1 Elephantulus edwardii | reverse complement strand
AATAATAATAATAATAATAATAATAAAAAAAATCATCAAACTTAGAAAAAGAGTATTTTGGCTGAAATCTTTACAGAAGCAAGCTGTCAGGTTCTTTTCCCATAGAGTCTTTTTTATTGTTGAATCCATTAAGACTCAAAGTGACCCTATGAACAACATATCTGAACTTTGCTCTATCCTGTGCCATCCTCAATTTCTCTGCCATGTTTGAGCCCATTGATACAGTCATTGTGTCAATCTATATTGTTGAATGAAGGTCTTCCTTTTTTTGTCTGATCCTTCACCTTTCCCAGCACGATGTCTCTTTCCAAGGACTAGGCTCGACTGACAAAGTATGTGAGACAAAGTCTCACCATCCTCACCTCTAAGGAACATGCTGGTTACACTTCCTCCAAGCCAGACTTGTTTGTTCTTTCTACAGTGCATTCAAACAGCCAACTTTTGGTGGGCAGTTGACCTCTTAATCATTGTACCATCAGAATTCTTTCCTGTAAAGGTCACTCAAAAGTGAAACAAAATAAAAACCATTCTCAAACTTCCTGCTGTTGAGTCAGTTCTGTCTTGCAGGGATGCACATCAACTGGTTTCCAAGGCTGTACATACCAAATAGAGAAGATTGTTCATCTTTCTTCCTCCTTGTAAGGATTCCAGCCTAAAAAATCCTGCAGAGCAATTCTATTCTGTTATATGGGGTAGCTATGAATTGAAAATGGACAAATTGAAAAAGGACTAATGTAGAGAACATAGACATAGCCAGCATTTGTTGTTTGCTGTTTTGTTAAATCTTGCTATTTTTACGGGGGTGAGATGATATCTCATACTTGTATTGATTTGCATCTCTCTTAGAGCTAGGGATTTGGAACATTTCTTCATGTGTTTGTTTGCCATCTGAATGTCTTCTTGGTGAAGTATCTGTTAATATCCTGTGCCCATTTTTCAATTGGGTCGTTTACCTTTATCTTGTTGTGGTGCTTGCACATTTTATAAATTCTACATATAAATCCCTTGTCTGACATGTCATTACCAAAAATTTTTTCCCAGTCTGTGGCTTCCCTTTTTACTTTTGGAAAAGCCTTTGGATGTGTGTAGGTATTTGATTCTTAGAAGGTCCTATTAATCTATTTTATCCTCTCCTGGTTGTAGATTTTTGAGGATGCTTGGAAGACTGTTTATGTTGTGGATTAGGACTTCTAAAGTTCTTCCAAGCTTTTCTTTAATGAAGTTTGTAGTCTCTAGTTTTAGTCCTAGGTCCATAATTGGTTTTTGTGTGTGGAGTGAGGTTTGGATCTTGCTTGAGTTTTCTGCAGATAGTTTTCCTATTTTGCCAGCACCATTTGCTAAAAAGGCTGTCATTTCCCCTCTTAACTGATTTCATCTCCTTGTCAAAAATTATTTGACCATAGGTAGATGGGCTGATTTCTGGGTTCTCAAATCTATTCCATTGATCTATGTGTCTGTCATTGTACCGGTACCATGCTGTCTTGACCACCAAGGCAGTGTAGTAGGATTTGAAATCAGGGAGAGAGATGCCTCCTACCTTGTTTCTCTTTTGAAGGAGTGCTTTGCTTATTCTGTGCCTCTTTCCATTCCTAATGAAATTGGAGATTGCCTTTACCATCTCATTGAAGAATGGAATTGTATTTGTATTGACCATATATATTTCCTTTGGTAGTATAGTAATTTTCACAATATTGAGTCATCTTATCCATGAGCAAGGGATATTCTTCCACCTCTCCAGGTCTCTTTTTGATTCTTGTAATGATGGTTTATAATTTTCTTTGAATAGATCCTTTGTGCTTCTGGTTAGGTTTACTCCTAAGTATTTAATCTTGTGATTAGCTATGGTGAAGGGTATTGTTTTTCTCAGCTCCAGTTCTGTATTCTCTTTGTCACTGTAGAGAAATAAAATTGATTTTTTATGTGTTGATCTTGTATTTGCTGAATTGGTCAACTATGTCCAGTAGTTTTCGTGCTGAATATTTAGGATTTTCTAAGTATTCCATCATATCATCTGCATAGAGAGATAATTTTACCTCCTCTTTGCCAATTTAGATACGTCTTATTTCTTTCTCTTCTCTTCTTGCTATTACTAAGACTTCCAATACAATATTGAATAAGAGAGGTGATAGTGGGCATCCTTGTCTAGTTCCTGCTCTCAAGTGGAATGCCTTTAATCTCTCTCCATTGAGAACAATGTTGGCTCTCAGGTTTGCACGTGTACTTTTTACTATGTTGGAGAAATTCCCCTTATCCTGTTTTGTTGAGTGTTTTAATCAGGAAAGGGTGTAGGATTTTGTCAAAGGCCTTTTCTGCATCAGTGATAGAATCATGTGGTTGTTTTTCTTTGCTTTGTTAATGTGATGAATTACATTGATTGTTTTTCTTCTGTTGAACCATCCTTGTATACCTGTTATGAATCCTACTTGGTCATGATGAATAATAATAATTATTATTATTATTATTTATGATCATTGGATTCTACTGGCCAGGATTCTATTCAGGATTTTTGCAGGTATGTTGATGAGAGATATTGGCCTATAGTTTTCTATTTTGGTGGTGTTTTTACCTGGCTTTGGTATCAAGGATATGTTTGCTTCGTAGAATAAGTCTGGGAGAATTCCATCTTTTTCTGTTTCCTGAAATAGTTTATGTAGAATTGGTGACAGTTCTTCTGTGAATGTTTGATAAAATTCACTTGTGAAGTCATCTAGTCCAGGATTTTTTTGGCTGGAAGTTGTTTTATTACCTTTTCACTTTCTTCTTTTGTAATGTAAACAGACGTTCAGGTGTTAAATTTCATTTTGTGTCAGTTTAGGTAGGTTGTGCATTTCTAAGTGTCCCTTTACTCTAGGTTTTACTTATTTGTTTGAGTATAATTTTTCATAATATTCCAATATTAGCCTTTTTATTTTAGTTGGTTCTATTGTGACTTTGCCTACTTCATCTCTTAAATTGTGTTTTTCCCCTCTTTTCTATTGTTAGTTTTGCCAGTGGTTTGTCGATTTTATTGATGTTTTCAAAGAACCAACTCATAGAGTTATTGATGGTTTTAATTGTTTTTCGGTTTTCAATTTCATTTATTTCTACTCTATTTTTTATAATTTCAGGTTTTTTAGAGGGTTTTGGTTTTTTTGCTGTTCTTTTTCAATTTGTTGGAGATGTTGCATCTCTTCAAATCTGCTCATGTGTCCCTCCATCATGTTGACATCATCTGAAAGATTGGACCTCATATTTTGGATAATGGTCTCTTGTTTTTCCAGTGCCGCTAATGCCCTGTTTGTTTTATCTGCATTGTTCTGGATTTTTTTTTGGTTTTATTTCTAGCTCCTCCTGATTTTTGCTTGTAGTATCCTGTAATTCTTCAAGTTGTCTTTCATCCACTGAAAATATTCAATGATTGTTCTTTTAAATTCTATGTCAGAAAGTTTCATCAGACTTTCTGGCTTTGGGAAATCTATTGATACTGTGTCATCTTTTTTGGGGGGTGACATCTTGCTTTGTGCTTGTGTAGTGTGTGAGATTGCTTGCTTTCTTAGAGGCATTGATAGTTCTTTATCTGAAGACAATATTCTAGAAATCAGTTGGGGAGCTATCCCACTTGTGATTGTCTCTGAACTTCTGACCCAAGAGAAAGGTCAGTTCAGAGCCCGTGAGAGCAGCCTCATGTAGGTAAGTCATATCAAGGTGCTCTGGATTAAAGGCACATTGGTTGACTGGATGTGTAGGCACAGGTGTGGAGTCAAATGGGGCTGGGGCAGGCATGGGGGTGGGGCAACCCCAGTGGCGGGTCAACCACTTGTGTGACCTGACTCAGACTCAGGTGTTAGGGTGTGCTCACAAGTGGGTTCCTTTCTCAAATTCCAGCTGTTGGTATCCCATCCAGTGGTTCTTACTCAGCAGTCCCTGCCCAGCGGCCCTTACCCAGGTGCCCTCATGCAGAGGCCACTTCCCAAGCAGGATCCTGGGTCCAGTGGGACATGAGAAGACTCAGTCAAATTCCCATTGACCCACTCACCTCTGGCCAGTCAGCAATGTCCACCAAAATTCAGTCAAATTCCCACTAGCCCGCTCATTATTGGGCACTCTCCCAGGCAATCAGTAGTGCCTAAGAAAACCCGGCCAGTTTCATACCTGCCTGCCTACTCATGGAAAGTCAGGAAGAGCATACGAAAACTCTATCAGATTCCAACAGACCCTCTCACTCTTAGTGAGGCTTAAGAGAGCTCAGTTAATTTTCCACTAATGTTCTTTCTCCTGGGGGTGGGTTCCACAGAAGTTCAGCTGGTGGCTTCCAGCTTTGGGCAGGCCTGCGATGTGGCCCCATGGTGCAACTCTGTTTCTGTAGCTCTGAAACGAATTGTTCCAACAAAAGTTCTGATTCAAATTCCTACTGTCCACATCATGCTGTGTCAGTTGGTCTATGTGTGGTGTGAAGGTCTCTCTAGTGGCCCATTTCTATACAGCTTGCTATTTCTCTGGCTCTTCACACTGCACTCTCCACTGTGGCCATCTTGGAATCCCTATCTTCAGCTTTTTTTAAGAAGCACCAAACTGCCTTCCAGAGTGGTTGTGCCATTTTACTATCCCACCAACAATGTATAAGAGTTTCTATCTCGCCACTTCCTCTCTAACATTTATTGCTTGCTGCCCTGATATACTTTGCCACTCCTACTGGAGTGAGATGGTATCTCATTGTGGTTTTGATTTGCATCTTTCTTATTGCCAGTGATTTTCTGTTCTTATTCTCAACTTAGTTTGCTGGAGTCTGCAGCTGTTCTCTCGTCTTCTAAATTCACTCCTAACTGCGCCCCCTGTCTGCACTACAACTGATGGGAGCCTTGTGAACTGTAGAATCAACCATGCAATTTGCCTACTTAAAACTCCCCAGCCATTCTCATTACTTTCAAGGATCAAATTCCATATGATAGGAAGAAAAAAATAGTTTTGGGAGTAAAGATGAGGCAGTTAAGAGATTTTGATTACAAAATATTTAAAACATACAGATAATTTTAAAAAATATAACCAATATTAATTATTAGCTTTATAAAATGTTAACATCTTGCTTTGCAATATGTATAAATTTTTAGTGTATATTGTTTTAAACAATTGAGAAGTTTCATATACAATTGAAATATTTTATGTGCATATCTCCAAATAAACTGATCTTCCTTCTTGCCTCCCAAGAGGCAAACAATACTTTATATTTGTTAATTACCATTTCATTTGCTTATTCATTTTTCAACAAACCTTTAAATAAATATTGAGGATTTTTAAGTCTTAATGTCTCCAATGTTTACATGTGTAGGGCTAATCCATTAATTTAAAATGTGTTACATGTATTTATTCTGGCTAATTGGTGACTTACTAGCACCCAACAATAAGAACAAAAATGAAGCCCTGCTGGAGAGTCAGCTAATGACTGGGTGGCAAACTGAGTTGTGCTTACTAATCCATGGAAGTCCCCTATTAGGGAAAACATTGATGTGCTTAGCTGCTAACTGAAAGATTGAAAGGCCAAATCCACCCTGGGGCACCTCAGTAGAAAGGCCTGGTGATCTACTTTCTCAAAATCAGCCACTGAAAACTTCACAGAGCACAGTTCTACCATTACACACAAGGACCACCTGAGTCAGATCTGACTCAAAGGCGACTGGCTTTATTAATCACACAGAAGACTAACTTCTCATTAGATGTCCTCAGTATCAAGTATGTGTTCATCTCTTTGAGGTATTTTGCAGTTAGATGTCTGAGTTAGTAAAGAAATTTAAAATAATTATTTTTAATGATGACTGGAAGAATGAAGATAAATCATCCTTCTTAGAATTTTTAATAGGAAAAGATATTTTAGTTTTTGGCAAACGTCATCAACAGAGTTCCCATGATATTACTTCAAACATGAACCTGGGTTAAAAGAAGCATTATATAAAACTTTCACTTATTTCTGTATTGGAGGTTAGAGGATTGAGGAGTGGATAGTGTTTAATTTATTTATAATGTCATAAATTATACATTGGGTTAATAGCTTTTTTTTGTGACTCATTTCCTTGTTTACTAATTTAAAAAACACAGTTTTCAAGGTGATGTTTAATATTGTAAGCAATAAAATGGTATTTGGATAAGGCAGGTCTATTCATGCTGGCTTAAGTGAGAATGCCTTAGTTTTCAGAGAAGAGCACTGAACATCCCCATGGATGGACAAAAGAACAAATAAATATTTCTTGGAAAGGGTGCAGCTGGAGTGCTCTTTGGAGGCAAAAATGATGAGCCTTTGCCTCATGTACATTGGCCATGTTGATAGAGCAGCTATTCTTTGGAGAGGGACATGATGCTTGGAAGGGTGTAGGGTCAGCAAAGGTTAGGAAGACTCTTGACCAGGTGGCTTGGCATAGTGACTGCTACAATGGGCAGGGTTCAGATCTGTTGTTCGTAGGATCACTATGAGTAGTATTTGACTTGATGGCTCCTAACTACAACAACAAAACCAAACCATATAAAATCCTTTTATATAGAGATTAAATACATGCCAAACTTTCCCAGATAATTTATCAAGAAGAACTATTATGTATTTGGTGCAAAGTAGCAATTTAGAAAAAAATCACAGGATATTTTCAGGAATCTAGGAAATTAATTGGTTTCATGCATCTAGGTATTGTTGTTGTTTATTGCCTTTGAGTCAAGCACATCTCATAGCAACCCTAAGAACAAAAGGCCTGAAGCCCCTCCACACCTATCAACAATTCATCAAAGTTCATAGTGTTTCTGGAGGCATGTTATTTATTGGATGAATTAACTGTCAATGGAAGAAAATGAATAGAAAGGCTATTACTTAATGAATAAAGAAAACGAACTAGAAACTACCAAGAACTTAGAAACTTCTAAGTTGGTCTCTACCTGTTCACAACAAAGTTGGAAGAAAAACAAATATGCATAGAAATAAGTAGTCCAAAGAACAAATGAATCATGAGAATATTAACTTCCTTGACTTAAGACCAGAAGAACAAAACGGCACCTGCATGCCACTGCTGACCACTCTAAAAGGGATCACAAAACAAGTTTCTGGGCAGAGTAGGAGAAAAGTATGTACAAAGTGAAAAATCATGCAAATAGCCAGGCTTACTGGTGTGATAATTCTTATGGCCATGAAGCTGCTCTCCTTCCCTTTCCCCAGAATAGAAACAGGAATGATCAAAGCAGCAGCTGCAATTCTGTTTATCTCTGTTGTTGTTATGTGCCATCGAGTCGCTTGCGACTCATAGCGACCCTATGTACAAGAGCTCTAGATGCTGTTCTATCCTGTGCCAACCTAGCCATCTCAAATGCACTTCTTCCCACCGCTCCAGTCACAGAATCGACCCATCTCATCAAAGGTCCTCCTCTCCTTTGCTGCCCCTCCACTCTGCCAAACATGATGTCCCTCTCCAAGGACCAGTCCCTTCTTGCAACATGCCCAAAATATGTCAGACGAAGCTTCAGAATCCTTGACTCCAAGGAGCATTCCGGCTTCACCTTCTCTAGGACAAACCTGCTTGTTCACCTAATAGTCTATGGTATATTCAACACTCTTCTCTAGCACCACAGTTCAGAGACATCAGTTCCCTATTCACTGTCCAACTCTCTGATACATAGCACGTAA
>NW_006400066.1:1424286-1425571 GCF_000299155.1 Elephantulus edwardii | reverse complement strand
TTCACTGCTGATACTGAGCTTCTGCACCGAGTCTTTCCACAAATGTAATCTATTTGATTCCTATGCATACCATCAGGTGAGATCCATGTGTATAGCCTGCGTTTATGTTTCTTATAAAAGATATTTGCAATGAATAAATCATTGAATGTGCAGAACTCTATCATTCTATCTCCAGCCTCGTTTCTCTCACCAAGGCCGTATTTTCCAGAGTTGCAAAACTATTTCACCTCCTTTTCTTAGGAGTCTATGACTCTCAACCTGCTCCCTTATTTCGTGCCAAGTAGCTGCAAATGTCCTAACTTCCTAATTTCCTTGTGAGACAATATAAAACACCACTCTAACTTTAATTAGTGGCTGGTCTCTACTTTGGAGTCAGCCTGGCAATTTCTCTTTAATAAACTGTCTTTCTTGGCCTGAACTGGGTTCTGTTCTCAGCAAACTTACATTTCTGGTGCTCAAACCTGGAAGGGGTGCCCGCTAGGAGGCAACAAACCCTAATTCCCTAACTTTTCCTCTCTCTCTCTCTTCCCCCTTTCTCTCTCTCTCTCCTTCCCCTTCCTCCTCCCCTCCCCTTCCCCCTTCCTCTCCTTGCAAGCCTGACCCATTTAGACTAGGGATTTCTCCCGAGCTCACTAATAAGATCAGTGGCATCCAGTGACTGGCTTGTACTTCCTATTGCTTATGTGAAGAGGGACTGGGATCTACCCTGATTCCATATTGAGATTCTCTGGAAACTGTGAAATTGGCTTCTTTCTCTCCTCTATGTAATTTGTCCCTCTCTCCTGGTCTAAAGGCACCTAGGACATGCTGGATTGACCTAATTCTTTTCCCTCCTCCATGTTCTTGAATTGCCTGCTGACTGACTCTCTTTGAACTGCTGAGAGTATGGCCTTCTGCCTCTTGCCATTGCTGACTTTCTGAATAACACCAGACCAATTTGAGGTAATTGGCAATGTTTTTCCTCTCTCAGATCTCCTGTTCTCTTCAGACTCTAAAAGACTTAGTGCTGGGCCAGGTAGATCTCTTGGCTCAGGTGGCTGGTCTCTCCTGATGCTGGGATTGCCCATGTCATGAGTGGATCCCTTTCTCATGAAGACAAAAGGAAAATAAGGGATGCCTTATTCCCTGAAGTCTGTCTGTTAGTCTATCTGTCTCTCTTTCTCTCTCTCTATACAGGAACCCTCACTACTACCTCTCAAATCAAGGGACCCAGCCAATCCTGCCCTTTTGGGTACACAACACTAGGATGTCTCCTCTTCTCTTTTGATACTTCCTAATTGTAAAA
>NW_006400066.1:1422074-1422764 GCF_000299155.1 Elephantulus edwardii | reverse complement strand
TCAGAAATCCCCTACATTCATGCCTTCTTTGCTTTCTGCTCTCTGTCCTTCTCTATGTCAAACTGCCATACTTATAAAATTCTTTCTGCACTTTTTTTCTAAGCCCTTTCCCTTCCTGATCAAAACTCCTTCATTTTAGACCCTGTTGACCTCTCCTGCTCTCCCACCTCTGCCATAAGCAAATGTCGCCTCAGCACAGGAGGCCCACCTCCACCTTGGACTCAACACCCTCATATCTTTTTCCTCCTCTCAGACCTCTCCCAGACCCAGCCAGAAACTGCAGCCAAATTTTTTTACTCTCCACCTCTCTCTCTTCCCCCTCCCTCTCCATCTCTACTTATCCTGTTTAACCTTCTATTTAAAAGAAAATCTCCTGCAACTATAATATCACTCTCTTCCTTTTCCAACCCTTACCTAAAAAAAAAATTTCACCTCCTTCTCTGGTCCCAACCCAGCAGGTATTCTTGCATACCATCCTCCCCTAGTTCTCCAGATCAAAACATACAGCAAATCCACCAAGCTCCTCTGCCCCTCCCCCTCTCTCAAGTAGCAGCCACTACAGAAAGGAGCAGTAATAAAGAAACAAACATTATAAAAAATAAGCCTATGTATATGATAGGGTATTATGGTTATCACAAGAGTCCAAAATTAAGGTTGCATAGTGGAGTGTACTTGGGATGGGGGGGGGGC
>NW_006400066.1:1419377-1420779 GCF_000299155.1 Elephantulus edwardii | reverse complement strand
GTAACCCTGGAGGACATTATGCTGAGTGAAATATCTCAGTCACAAAAGGACAAAACTGCATAGTGCCACTGTTGTAGAATGGGACTGACATCAGGGTTGCAAAGAGACTGAAAAAAAATTGGATAAATTATGTATACTGCATTGAAACAGATGACGGAGAGAACAGTTTAAAAGTGATATATGATTGGGTATTATGATTATGACATGAGTGTACCGGGGATGGGGTGAGCGGGGGTGTGTGTGTGTGTGGGGAAATTGTATACCAATGAAAGCATTTTTTCTTTTACTTTTCAAGGAGAGGAGTGATTTTTTTGGGGGGGAGCAGTGGGCAGAGAGAAAAGTGCAACAATAAATGAATAGAAATCCAAAATCTCTGTAAATGTTCATTAAAATTAAGAAAAGAAAAAAAAAGAGGGTGAAAAAAGAGAAATGCTGGGCAACCCCCCCCCCCCAAAAACCAACCCAAAAAAACTCCCAAAACCCTGCAACCTTTTCACCCCCCCAATCCACAAGGCCAAGTGGCAGATGGTGGAATAAGTTTATTCTTATGTACAGATGAGTAGGTGTGTTCATCAGCCCAGTTTGGTGGCGAGTTCTTTAGCCTTGGCCTTCTCGAGCTTGGTGATGCTGGCCACTGACCTGGGCCCCAGGACTTTGCCTCCCTAGTGGCAGGGGATCATATCATCTCAGTCAAGTGGCAGGGGATCTTATCATCTCAGTCATCGTAATTGGTTCTGATGGCTTCTACCAGCTTCGCCAGAATGCCTTTATCTTCTGGGTTCACCTGCATGAAGGCAACAGCGGTTCAGGTCTTCCCATGGATGAGGTGTCCCAGCCTGGCCTGGCCCTTGATGATGCAGTAGGGAATACCGATCTTCTGACACAAGGCCAGCAGAAAGACGACCAGCTCTATGGGGTCCACATTGTGTGTGATCACCACTAGTTGGGCTTTCTTGTTCTCCACCAAGGTGGTGATCATATTTACCCCAGAATGAAGGGCAGGGTGTCTCTTGGTGTGGGGTATCTCCTTTGCCAGCAGCCTTCTTCTCAGCCCAGGCCAGCAGCCTCTGCTTCTTCTCCTTCTTGGTCTCTGGTTGATACTTGTGGGCCGGCTTCAGCAGCTGAGTGGCCGTTTGGTGGTCCAAGGCCTGGTAAACTGGTTAATGGCAGGTGGCACCTTGAGTCGTTTGTAGAGGATTGCCCTCTGCCGCTGCAGTCGAATGTAGGGGGCCATATGACGAAGTGGGTAAGGCCCCTTTTGGGCTGGATGTCCTGCCTGATATCAAAGGTTTTGGGTCTATTCTTGAACAGGGTGTTCACCACCTTCTTGGTCTCCTTCTTCTTGACCACAGCAGGCACCGGGGCCACCTTCTTCTCCTTTGGTATCTTGGGCAGATGGGTG
>NW_006400066.1:1414401-1415382 GCF_000299155.1 Elephantulus edwardii | reverse complement strand
AAAAAAAAGCTTTAGTTTGCTTGGCTCCTCAATCAACACTCTTGGCACCAGCAGCCAGAAAATGAAAAGATGCATTGCGATGGGAAAGGCTGCTGTTAGAGACCTCTCCAAAGTACTGAAGAGCAACAGTGTCATTCTGGAGAGTAAAGTATGCCTGATACAGGCCATGGTCTTTGCAATCACTTGCTATGCATCAAGGAGCTGGACAATGACTAGGGAGGAGAGAAGAAGAATTCATGCCTTTGATCTATGGTGCTGGAGAAGAGTATTGAATGTACCATGGACTGCTAAGCAAGCGAAGAGGTTCATCCTAGAGAGGGTGAAACCAGGCTGCTACTTGGAACTATGGATTCCAAGACTTCGTCTGACATACTTTGGACATGTTGCAAGGAGGGATCAGTCCTTGGAGAAGGACATCATGCTTGGGAGGGTGGAGGGACATCACAGGAGGGAAAGACCCTCTATGAGATGGATTGATTCAGTGACTGGGGTAATCGATATAGGTATGTCGGAGACAGTGAGATTGGCATGGGACAAAGCAGTGTTTAGGGCTTTTGTACACAGGGTCACTATGAGTTGTGAGTCGGTGGCACATAACAACAGCAACAACAATTTCAGTGTAAACAATAAAAACTTGGAAGAGGAAAAGAAGGACTAGCTAAACACCACATTTCTTAAAACTGCTATCATAGACCTTTTCATCTAGCAAATGTGTCCCCAAACCCCAAACCAAGGCTTTTGCTTCCAGTGTAACAAGCCTCATCACACATAAGCAATAAATATAACAAAATGCTACAAAAAGGAAAGGAACAGAAAGGGAAGCCTCTTGCCACTTGCTTCCAATGCAGTTTTCATAAACACCTGGCTCAGTAATCCCATTTTGGTAGCAGAAAAGCAGTCAGACTGACTGGACCTAGCTCTCTCAGGGCCACAAGGAACGATTAACACAGCATCACCGAATGCCTTGAGTATGCATGGATG
>NW_006400066.1:1406381-1413576 GCF_000299155.1 Elephantulus edwardii | reverse complement strand
TCCTGTACTTTTATCAAAAGTAAACACCACAGTTCTTTTCACCTCAATATTTCGAATAGTATTAAAAAAGTAATAACTTAATGCCAGTAAGCGTCACTATATCTCCAAAGTTAAGAAGTATATTGCCAGCTGTTTAAAATAATAACTAACCATCAATAGCAAACTTTCTCCTAGAAGTACATAAAGCCCAGTACTCATCAATTAAAAAACTCACCTAACCAATTAACTCTGAAATCCCTAGAAAATACTTTTTAAAAACCGTATTTCAAGTTCTAGCTCATACCAGCCCAACCCTTACTAAAAACTGTTAACTCTGTCTCCTAAGACAGACAGTAGTTGTAGCCACCCCTTTTCCACCTAATTAAACTTCAAAAAATTACACCTCAAACCCCAACAAAATAACTTTCATTGGTCAGCTAGCAGACAATATAATCATTCTCCCTACCTAAATGTTCTCCGCCTACTTTTAATTAACGGTACAAAAGCAGTAAGCCATGTTTCCCCCTCTTACTGCATTCACGTTCTTTCCTTGTCAAATAATACCACTCAAAGCTCTATTTCAGATGTGTTCTCTGTCTACAACTCAGTTTGCAGCTGTTTGCAGACCAACTGGACTGAAGCTTGAGTGTGTGGCTTTTTAAACTCTGAAATATTTATACTCCCAGAAGACCAATTTAAAAATGCTCTGTCCTCTCCGCCCCCCCTCCCCCCGTTGCCCATCAGAGAAAAATTGCCCATGTTGCCCCAGCGCTCCTGGGAGTGGGTCTTGCAGCAGCTATAGGAGCATGTGTAGGGGGAATTGGAACAGCAACCCACTTTTACTGCAAACTCTCCCAGAAGTTACATGATGATATGGAGTGAATAGCTTATTTAGTCATTTTGCTACAAAATCAGGTAGAATCCTTAGCAGACATTGCCCTCCAAACCCAATGAGCATTAAACTTATTAACTGTTTGAAAAAGGAGGAATTTGCCTCTTCTTGGGAGAAAAGTGCTGTTCCTATGTAAATCAAACAGAAATAGTAACAGGCAAGGTGAAAGAACTTTGAGAACAAACATAGAAAAGACAATACGAAATAAGCCAACAGAAACCTTCTCCTCCTGAAAGTTGGCTACGCTAGCTTCTCTCCTTCCTCAGCCCTCTTACAGTAATTTTCTTAATCATAGTGTTTGGTCCTTGCCTCATATAATATCTCTCTAGTTTTGTACAGGAGCAGATGAGAGCCTTTGCCAACACAGTCTGTAAACTCCTCATAGTATCAACTGGGTACCAGCCATTACTCTCCAATTTTACATCTGCCAACTCTGCTGCCTAAAAACAATACATTTTCCCTCCTTTAGATCATCACCCTCATCCAGCAGGAAGTAGTTATAAGGGAGAACCTCAATGCCCCAAATCATATAACAAAAGGCTGGAATGTTAGGATTGTGGAGTTGTTCCCCCTCCCTTTCCCCTGAACAGACAGAGAAATGATCAAAGCAGCAGCTGAAACTCTGTCTCTGTTACGAGCTGTAGAACAATTTCACTTCCTTTTTCTAGGAATAACTATGACCCTGACCTGCTCTCTTACTTTGTACCAAGCAGCTGCAAACATCCAAACTCCCCAATTTCCTTTTAAGACAGCATAAAATTCCACTCTAACTTTAAGTAGTGGCAGTTTTTCCCCAATAAACTGTCCTTCTTAGCCTGAACTGGGTTTTATCCTTCCTCAGTGAACTTACAGTAATGACTAATGGTACCCTTGAAACAATGGCCCTTAGAATCTGGAACAAAAACCATTGCGGAATAGACAAAGTGAACAGTAGCACCAGTGAGGTACTCCTTAAAATAGTCAACCACACAAGATCAAAAGAACAACATTTTCTGAGGAATAAAGCTCAGAAGGCAGGAAAGGGTGAGAAAGAAGGTTTAATGGATACAAGAATTATAGGGAGGGAAAGGATGTTGTTATTGTAATGAATATCTTGAAACAAAATATGTATGAATGAAGAGTTGAATGCCTATTTACTGTATAAAATTTCATTCAAATTACAGAAAATATTATAATAAAAAATTAGAAACTAGTTTTGATTATATCTATGGTAGATGGGAGGTAAGAATTTTTGACGTTATGTACTGTCAAGTCAGAATCTACTCATAGCCCAGCTTCCAGTGGATTCTCAGAGGCACTAAATCACATGGGAAGAGACTGTCCAGCTCTCTTTCATGGAGCAGCTGGTAGATTAAAAATGTGTGCCTTTGGGTTGCCATTCAACTCCTGATAGCCAAGCTACTACTGAATAAAAACAAATATATTTTCATTTTTTATTCTGATAGGGAGCTCTGGTAGTTCAGAGGATAAGAAGCTGTATTGCTAATGTATATGTTGGAAATGCAGTTGAAAACACATGATAGGAAATTCATTTCTCGGTGAATGAAACATAAATTGAACAGGTTTCACTTTAATGGATTATTTGTGTGTGGATACTTCCAGAAAGAATGACTTCTCTGAAAACACTTCAGAACTTCAGAAGGTAAGAGTTTTCCCCCCTTAGCTCTGAGAATCCAGTGAGAACACATTTTTTATTAAAGTTTGGATTCTTGTTTTGCTGGAACCTCTTGATTTTTATTGTTGACTTAATTTTTTGGAAAAGTGTTGTTTGGACCCAACAAGTGACCCACTGGTGACTGGATTATGAAAAAAAAAAAAGACATAGGGTTTTGAGTTTAATTTGAAAAGAAAGAGATGGGTCTGTTTCCAACCAGTCCCACTGTTTTGGGGCAAATCTCTTCAATCTTTGGCCCCAGCATCCATTTATACAAGAGAGGACAGGATTCCATGATCTCTGAAGCATCCCCCTCCATAGTCCTTGTACTTAAAATAATTAATTTTTTCTGTTTTGTTTCTTGAAGAATCTTGTTTAAAACATAAAGGTAATGAGTTTTGTTTTTTCCTCCTCAAATATCCATTATCTTTTATATAAGCAATCTCAAAATAATAGCATGCACAGGACTAGTAGAAGTTATTATTATTTTGTATTGACATGTTAAGCTTTTCAGGAACTTATTTCTCAATTTCTAGACCAAGAAATAAAATCCATGTAACAGCCAAAAAAGAACTAACACAAAATTAATTTCTTGCTCATTTTCATTTTGGGTGTGATTATCTCCCAGGCTGTGATTATGTAGCAGAAAATAAAGCTCAAGTTCACTGACATTTCATGAAGTCTCCCTACTTCTGGCAATCCAGTTAATCCAGTTCCAATTTCTGCTTCACTTTTAACTGTGTACAAATTCTAAAAATTCTAGCACTCACTGTGCGAGTTGCAGTTTTTCAGGCTAGGTGGCATAATTTGATCTTGAGCTAGATTATTTCTTAGATTCCTGGAATTATTTTTGAACAGTTCATTATACTGATTTTTAAAGTGCTGGACTAAACCAAAGCCACAAAAACAAACCAAACCAAACCACACAACACTCAGGTGTGAGAAAAACAAAAAGAAACAGGCAGGCTTTCTGTAAAATTCTATCCAGCTCTCTTAACCTTTTGTCAAGTTCTCTCTGCTTTACATATTTGTTTTGAAAAGGTATCCTTAGCAACCAGGATCCCTGGCTTGTTGAATAAAAGAAGACCCCAGACCATTTCCCAACATCTAAAGATCATGCTGTTTGACACAGGATTTTCTTCTCAGTGATAATAAGCACACACACAGATGGTTAAGACCCACAGCCAACAAGCACAGTCCCAGCATTTAAATGACAAGAAGAATGACTATGATTTCAGCCACATGGGGAATGTTCTCCCTTCTCAGTTCTCTGATCTTCCTTCAGATCCCCCTTAATAAAGCTGCCCAACAGAAGGAAATGTGACATTTCATTATGACAGTAGGCACAACTGAGAGCAAATGAGACTGATTATAGAGTCTTTAAAATGAGGTTAGTTACATTGAGTTCTAGCTGAAAGCAAAAGGTACATCCTTACAGATGATTATTATTGAAAAATACGATAATGAGAAATAGTCAGTTTCACTCTTAAAAGGATAACATTTTGTCCTATAGGCGAAGTGGTAGCTTGAGGGTCAGATTAGAAATAGAACGGAGCAGGGGAGCACTGTTTGGTTTGGAATTGGGAAAGGAGTGCGTCAGAGTTGTATTCTATCTCCATACTTGTTCAGTCTATATGCTGAGCAAAGTATCCAAGATGCTGGACTCTATGAAGAGGAATGTGGCATCAGAATTGGATAGAGACTCATCAACAACCTTCGTTATGCAGATGACACAACCTTACTTGCTGAAAGTGAGGATAACTTGAAGCACTTGTTGCAGAAGATCAAGGAATGCAGCTTTCAGTAAGGATTGTGTCTCAATATCAAGAAAACAAAGATTCTTACCACTGGACCAATAGGCAGTGTCATGATACATGGACAGGAGATTGGAATTCTCAACAGCTTCATCTTGCTTGGATCTACTGTTAACACCATTAGTATTAGCAGTCAGGAAATAAGGAGACACATTGCTCTGGGAAAATCTGCAGTTAGGGACCTTTCCAAATTATTGAGGAGAATTGATGTCAGTTTGAGGACCAAGGTGCATCTGATTCAGGACATAATCTTTCTGATTACTAGCTATGCATCTGAGATCTGTACAATGAATAAGGATGACAGAAAAAAAAGAAAAAAAGCCTTTGAACTGTGGTGTTGGAGAAGAGCACTGAACGTCCCATGGACAGCCAAGAGAACAAACAGATATGTCTTGAAGAATATGCAGCCTGAGTGCTCTTTGAAGGCAAGAATGATGAGCTTTTGCCTCACATACTTTATAGGTGCTAGGAGGTGCTATTCCTTTGAGAGGGACATGATATTGGGAAAGGTGGAGGGTCAATAAAGGAGAGGAAGACCCTCAACCACGCGATTGACATGGTGTCTGCTGCAATGGGCTCTTGTGTGTCAGGAAGTGTGAGGATGGTGCAGGACAGGGCTGGGTTCAGATCCTTTGTTCAGAGAGTCACTATGAGTCATACTCGACTGCACCGCATCTAACAACACAGGTTGAGGGTCATGTTCTAATTTTTCTGAAAGGAATGTTTTCTTTATTACCAGAGAGTTCTGCCTTTTTGATGGGTATTTTCAGAAGGAGATTATAGTTTTCTAAGTTCTTTGTAGATACTAAAAGCCCTTTGCCTTCTCTTGAAGCAAACTAAAAGAAAAAGCCTCAGTGTGGAGTGGAGAGAGAGAGAGAGAAAGGGAGGGAGGGAGGGGGAGAGAGAGAGATCAACGGTGTAAGAATAAAAAGAAATATTCCCTTTCTGGACTTTCTTTTAGAAAGCCATTTTACTGGTCTGTTTTGGCTTTTTAACTTCTTTGCAAGCATAGAAATTATTCTTAGAATTGGAGGTTCACACTTAAATGAGTAAAAACCTCTGTTCGGACCAGTTCTATAAGATGTTTTTTTCTTTTCTTAACTGACCATTAAATGACATTTACAATTCAGGCATGCTTCTTGACCCAACACTTTCTGAGCAGAATAAGGCCGAAGAGCTGGGGTAATTTCATTTTGAACGATGTTGCACAGGCTCTTGGGGAACACACTGTTCTTTTAAGAAATAAAGAAATCAAGAATTAGCTCAAGATGGGCAAGGGAGTTTCTCAGGTCTCTTCCTCCAAGAATTCAGATAGAGTTTCATAATCTGACAGTCTCTGAAATCTAAAGTGACTTTCCATGGGAGACATCTTGACATAATCAGATGTGGGCAGCTATCCAGGAGGATCTTGTAGCAATCCGGAGGTGGGTGGCTCAGACTGTAGCAGTGTGCTTGGACCTAGAGTTTTTGCTTTCTAGACCCAGACCAGTTCTCTGAATTTCTTATTGAATTCTCCTCAGTGTCCAATTACACAATAAGCAAGACAAGAACAGGTTTACTTGTGCTTACTTAATAATGTGTGGGGAGTGCTGGTGGCCTAGTTGGTAAGGAGTTGCACTGCCAACCCAAAGGCTGCAGTTTGAATCCACCAGCTATTACCTGAAAGATAGATGGGCAATCTCCTGTACAATTTAGTCTCTGAAAACCCACCAAGAGGGTTAGCTAATAATTTTTTCTGACTCCGTGGCACGTAACAACAATAACAACAACATTGGTTAATTGGAAGTGAACAACTAATTCTACGTTTTCTCACACGGAACAAAGGAAGATCCTGCTTCTAGGTATGAGTGGCATTTCTTTCAATTTCATAGCACTTTATAGGATCAAAACTTCTTTTCAATTTACAATTCCTGACAGGGATGGAGTACCCAGTACACACAGACTAATTTCACCACATGTTAAACTACAGATTACAGATTTAGAAGTAGGAGCCAGCTTGTGTTTACCTTGCTGACTGAGCAACCTACACAGTTTCCTCGGGCACTAACTTAAGCACCTCTCTTCCTTTTCAGTCTGAAGGGACCAAATTCCTTCTATTAATCTTGTAAAAGATTGTTAAGAATTACCTTTACATCTTCTGCAGTGGAAAAAAATCACCCCTTAGAGAATAGGAAAAGCTCTTTTCTGTGCAATAGATCGCAGGGACTACCATTCAGAAGATAAAGCAAAGAAGTTTTGTTGCACACTTGATACCTACTCTCAAATGAAAACTCTTTCAGGCTGGGGCCCTCAGCAATCAGTCCTTAGAGGTGAGAGGAGTGTCCTCCATGGAACTGAATTTTGCCTTAAATGAAAAAACAAGACAAAAAACAAAACCACAAACAAACCAACAAACAAACCTAGAGCCAAGTACACACACAGCAGGAGAATAAGTGCTATCAAGATGCAAGATCAGCATTCAATCAACAGTCACTTAAAGGTCGACAAAATATTTGATTTCTCTTTTTTCCTTGCTATTGGGGAAAGCAGAAAACCAAAATAAGACTCCCAAAACCACAACCAAACCACGGAATCCATTCCAGCCGGTAGCAACCATAAAGGACAGACTAGAGGGGTCCCGGGGCCACATCTTTCTCTCACGGAGCGGCTGGTAGGTTTAAAATACTGCGCTGAAACAGATGTGGGAGTGAATAATTTAAAAGCGATGTATGATAGGGTATTATGGTTATCACAAAAGTCCACAATTAAGGTTCCACTAAAATGCACTTGGGGTGGTGGGAGGGGTGTGGGGGGATTGTGTACCAGGGAGGGAGTGTTTCTTTCACGTTTGAAAGAGAGGAACGAACTGGGCGGGGG
>NW_006400066.1:1396221-1406281 GCF_000299155.1 Elephantulus edwardii | reverse complement strand
GAGAAGTGCAGCAATGAATGAATGGAAATCCAAAATCTCTGTAAATGCTCATTAAAATTATTTTTAAAAATTTCAATGAAAGAAAAAAAACAAACCAAAAAACCCAAAACCAACACCGTTCGTTTCGTTCGCAGCGGAGTGCTTTACTACTGTGCTACCAGGACAGCCCTTCCAAAATGTTGTTATATACCCTCAAGTTGGAACTGACTCATAGCTGACCCTGCAGCGAGTTTTCAAAGGCTGTAAAATGCAGGGTAAGAGATTTCCCAGCTTTTTCCCATGGAACAGCTGGCGGACTCAAACCGCGTGACCTTGGGTTGGTAGTCCAACTTCTTACCCACAAGGCTACAGCAGTTCCCTCCTCCCAATTTATACTCAGACATAATCAAGTGTCTCTTAGGCTTAGACTACAACAATGGGTTAAAAAAAAAAATCTATTATAGGTAGCTCTGGTTTGCCTAGTGGTAAGAAACTACATTGCAATCCCAAAGGCATGAGGTTCAAATCCTCCAGCTGCTCTGTAGGAGAAGTATGTTCAATTTCTTCCCGTGTGATTAACTGCTTCTGAAAACCTGCTGGATGGTCAGTTATGGGTCGTTTCTGACTTCATGGTACTTAACAACAACATTACTGATTAGACACATAACCACACCAAACTAACCCAGTTGCTATTGAGTCAATTCTGACTCCTGACAACCCATGTATGTCAGAGGAGAACTGTGCTACCTAGGGGTTTTGATGGCGGACTTTTTTTTGGGAAGTAGATTCATTGCCAGTCCTTTCTTCCTAAACGCCTCTGGATGAACTCATACCTGCAATCTCTCTGCGAGTAGCTGAACATGCTGTTTACAATTATCAAAGACACCTATCTACAACTATACTCATATCTATGTTCTTTCCATCTATATTTATATCTGCATTTACACCTACATATCTGTACCTATCTACCAAACCCTAGCCATTGACCTAAATTCCGACTCAGAACAACCTTATCAGATTAATAATACCAACAGTGTTTCCAAGGCTGTAAATCGTGAAAATAGACTATCATTTCTTCTGTGGAGCAGCTGTGGATTAAAATGTCTGTTCTTTTCATTAACACCAGAGCACTTAACTGCTGCACCATGATTGTTGTCGTTATATGCCATAGAGTCAACCAAGACTTATAGCAACCCTATGAACAATGGAGAATTGATGCCTTTGAGTTGTGGTGCTGGAGAAGAGTATTGAATGTACCATGGACTGCCAAGAAAACAAACAGATTCAACCTGGAGAGGGTTAAACCAGGCTGCTCCTTGGAGGCAAGGATTCTGGGGCTTCGTCTGACATACTTTGGACCTGTTGTAAGGAGGGACAGGTCCTTGGAGAGGGACATCATGCTTGGGAGGGTGAAGGGATGGCGCAGGAGAGAAGGCCCTCTATGAGGTGGATTGATTCAGTGACTGGGGTAATCGGGATGGGTGTGGCAGAGGCCATGATGATTGGCACAGGATAGAGCAGGGTTTAGGGCTGTTGTGCATAGGGTCGCTGTGAGTCGCAAGCAACTCGACAGCACATAACAACAACAACAACATGAACAATGACTCTGAACCTTGCCTTATCTTGAGCCAACCTCATCATTTCTGATACACTTGACCCCATTGTCACAGTCATTGTGTCAATCCATTTTGTTGAGAGTTTTCTTCTCTTGTGCTGCCCTTCTCCAAGGACTAGTCCCTCCTGACAACATGCCCAAAGTATGTGAGATAGAGTCTCACCATCCTTGCCTCCAAAAAGCACCCTGGTCACTCTCTCCAGGACATATCTATTTGTTCTCTTGCTATAATATGTTCAATATTCTTCAGCACTATCACTCAAAGTCATCGATTCTTCTCTGCCATTCTTACTTATTGTCCAGTTTTCAGACACATCACAAGCAATCGAGAAGACCATGGCTTGCATTAGGTGAATCGTAGTCTTTAGACTGCCATCGTTGCTCTTTAGGACTCTAGAGGGGTCCTTGACAGTAGATTTGCCCTGACTGCTGGTGCAAAGGGTGTTGATTGTGGAGCCAAGTATGATGAAGAGGTAAACAACTTCAATCCTTTCTCCGTCTTTCGTGATGTTGCTTATTGGCCGACTGGAGAGGATGTCTTTTTAAAAAAATATTTAGATTTGCATCTCTCTCAGGGCTAGGGATTTTGAACATTTCTTCATGTGCTTGTTGGCCATCTGAATGTCTTCCTTGGTGAAGTGTCTGTTCATATCCTGTGCCCATTTTTCAATTGGATTATTCTCCTTTATCTTGTTGTGGTGCTCGAGTATTTTATAAATTCTAGATATAAGTCCCTTATCTGACATGTCATTACCAAACACTTTTTCCCAGTCTGTGGCTTCCCTTTTTACCCTGTTAGAGAAGTTTCTGGATGAACATAGGGATTTGATTCTTAGAAGGTCCCATTCATCTATTTTATCTTCTCCTGATTGTAAATTTTTCAGAATACTGGGAAGACTATGTTGTGGATTAGGACTACTAAAGTTCTTCCAAGCTTTTCTTGAATGAAGTTTATAGTCCTTGGTTTTAGTCCTAGGTCCATGATCCACCTTGAGTTGGTTTTTGCATATGGATTGAGGTGGGCAAAGTCTCTTCTGACATCCTTCTTGGTCTTTTCATCCTCCTCTGTTTTTGTAATGACCTTTTGCATTCTTCATGGATGATATCTTTTTTTTTTTTGATGATATCTTTGATGTCATTCCTCAGCTGCACCACTGTTGTTAGGTGCCTCTGAGTTACCCTATGTACAACAGCTCTATCTTGAGCCAATTTCATTGTATCAAATACACCTGATTCCAGTATTCCAGTCACTTCTCAATCCACCTCATGCAGAGATTTCGTCTCTTGCACTGTCTCTCCACCCTTTCAAACATGATTTTCCTCTCCAAGGACTGGTCCCTCCTGGCAACATGTCCAAAGTATGTGAGACAGAGCTTCAGAATCTTTGCCTCCAAGGAGCAGCCTTATTTCACCTTCTTCAGGACAGACTTGTTTGTTTTCTTAGAAGTTCATAGTATATTTAATACTCTTCTCCAGTACCACAACGGAAATTCTTCTTCTATCATCCTTAGTCATTGTCCAGTTCTCTGATGCATAGCAAGTAATTGCAAAGACCATGACTTGGGTCAGGCACATCTTAGTCTCTAGACTGACACTGTTGCTCTTCAGTACCTCAGGTCACCTCCCTGCCGTGTGGAGACTTCTGCCCCTGCACCAGGACCAATGATATCACAAGAGAGTGGACAGGAAATGGGAGGATAGAGGTCGTGGGAGGCCTAAGCCATCAAATCAGAATTGGCTGGTGTCAGGAGATGAGAGATGCTGGAGGGACAATGAAAGGGAATTGAGCTAGAAGCTGGCAGGGCAGAGTGAGGGTGGGAGCACAATACATGCACTGAAGGGCTTAGTCTCAAGACCAAAACTTGATCTGTTATCTATATACTCTCATTACTTTTTTTTTTTGGTAAAATGCTTGTCTGTCAAATATTGCTCCAAAGCTCAGCATCCAAATTAAGATAGACTAGGGGCAAGGATTGGTCATCCACATCTGAAATAACAGGCCTTTGAAAACTTTATGTGAACTGCACCACTAGGGTTCCTAAAATAACTGAGGCATGTTATCAAATAGGAACAGACTCATAGTGGACTCCCCAGTTGGTTTTTGGAGGCTGTAAATCACAAAAGAGGAGATTTCCTATCTTTCTTTCACAGATTGGCTGGTAAATTAAAACTATTTGCTATGGGTTGGCAGCTCAGCTCCCTACCACTATGCCACCTGAGCTCCCTCCCTGTGGTATAGCCTATTCCAACTCAGACACTCTAGAAAGCTTTTGAGGAAATGCCAAACTGCCTTCCAGACTGGTTGTGCCATTTTATAATCCCACCAGCAGTGTATAATTGTTTCTGAGGCTGCAGATCTTTAGAGGAGCAGACTGTCTCATTGTGCTCTGATGGAGTGATGGGTGGTTTTGGATTGCTCGCCTCTCAGTTTTCAGCCAAATGTATATCCCACTGTGCCACCACACCATTTTTCTCATTTCGTATTTCTCCTCATCTCATTGAGAGTTCCCTGAACTCATACACTTCACATGCTATTAGGTTCTGTCAAGTTAACTACGACTCATAGCATCTTCTCTTGTACCATCCTCACAATCTCTGATACACTTGAGCCCATTGCCACAGTCACTGTCAGTCCATCTTTTTGAAGATCTACTTCTCTTTCCCTGATCTTTCCACATCATGTCCCTTTCCATGGACCGGCCCCTTCTAACAACATGTCATTCAGCAAGCTTATGCAAATTCCAGTTTTCTACAGATAGTAACTGGGGTGGGGGAAGCAATTTTAAAAGTTGAGATATTTATTAAAAGTAAAAAATGAAGACTGAAGCTTCTGAGCACCAATAGCAAGTGTTTCTTGTCCCAGTCATTGACTGCAATAAATAGTACATGTTTTCAACAACAGACTGTAATTTGTGAATCACAGGATTTCCAATAAGTATAGTTTCAGAACCATGTATCTTTATCCCTTCCCTTAGAAAAATACTAACCCATTCTGAAGGGCTGTGATTTGGGCAATTAGAACGAGTCCTACGAATTGCCACTAGGTGGCAATGTTGAACTGTAAGTGTGCACATACGGCTCTGCTGTACAGCGGCAGGGGCGAGGATGCTGAGAGGAGGGAGGATGCTCATCTTTGCCTTTCATCTCCTAGAGCTAGGAGTCCAAGCAGCGGAGGGCTTTGTCTGCTGTATCTTTACTGGTACGGAATTTTCTAATAAACTTTTTCTGAGGCTGTACTTGATTAGATCAACCAGCTCTTGTTTGTATGTCTAAAAGCTATGATGTCTTTTGAAAAGTTTGTAAGAAACATTCAGAATTTGAAATATGAATAAAATATTTATTTTCACATTAATTCGTGTTTTTAACTGGGATATTTAAGACTGAAAAATCTCACCCGTTGAGCAGAAAAGTAAAGGACTTGAAAGAGGTGGTTGAAACTCCAAGATGCCAAGCAGGCTAAAGGTCCCTTACTGGGGTTTTTCTTTGCGTACATATGAGAGATCTGGACTAGGGATCTCTGAGATCCTTTCTAAGGCTCCATGTCTGAGGATGTGATTTTCAGCAGTTGCAAACCGATAAAAGTATAGGAGTTCCTGAAAGCCTCTTAATTTTATTTCAATTCGCTGCAAAGGCATAATATAATAACTACGCGAACAGTAGTCTTGTCTAATATCTGAAGTGATTTTTGTTCCCGGAATTCTGATACAGAATGGAACTTTCAAGTTTTAAAGGGATAATAGAAATGCCTATTATGGTACCATCTCAGGGATTTATCTTGGGTATAAATATTTCAGAAATAATTTGCCATTTATTTGCTACACTTGAAAACAATTAGGATTTTTGGATCATGAAGCTGATATTAAGGAATTATATATAAATTTTTATCCTGAAGGCATGATACGAGTAGTACATGCTATCTATTAGATATATTCCCAATGAATTAATATGTTCATTGATTTTCTTTTAAATAATTTATTCATTCATTGAAGAAACTCTGCCTTTAAAGAGATGACACTGTTCTGGAGGACAATTAATTGCACAGTTGATTACATGCATGTATAGTTCTCTTGGGGGTAGACATGTGTGGGGGTATGATCACATGTATTAGCAGAGGAACATCTAGAAACCAGGGGTCATCTAGGACTGTCTACACAGTTGGGGCTGACATGGCTGAGAATTTGAATTGCTATTTTAACCTCCAGAACTGTGAACAAAGACATTTTTGTGCTTAAGTGAAAAAGACAAAGAATACATAGTCAATAATTTAATTGACAAATACTAGATTCTGTGACAAAACAAAGCAACAGAGAGAGTTTAAAAATTCATAGCCACTTCACAATGAAAACTTGAAGGTTAGATTAGATTATATAGGGATGTTTATAGGAAAATAATTCTTTAATAGGTGAAACTGAAAACAAAGCAACATGTGGTTTTGCTAAATCATCTTTTTCTTTGTGGAACATGGAAATATATATGAAATTCTTTGAGTGCTTTGATCATATATGCTATAGAAACAAATACTCTGGAAATATTTTCTTTTTCGTTTTCAAGTCACAGAAACAGTTGTAGCTTAAAGAAACCCCAATTAAAAATCAATAGACTTTGCATTCTTTGTTGAACTTTTTTTCTTGGTTACTGGCAGATGATCTCTTTCCCTTCAGAGAATTACGAAGGCCCAATTAGAACTGCATCATTACCCTAGAACTGAACTTTAAAAACAACAATTTATATTTGCATTTTAGACCATTTCAGGTTAATGGCAACTTTGGCTTATGCAAGAAATGAGTACACTGAAATCCGTCACTTATACAGGGAACAAAACAAGAGAGAAAATATTCATAGAACAAATGATTCATATTGTTATTTTTGTTGAGGTGAAAAACCATCTCCTGAGAAGGAAACCGACTCAGTGAAAAAAATGCCCTGGTGCATGGCATGACATGAACTGTACAGCAAACTGAATGGAGGAGGAAACGAGTTTTTTTCACAAGGACAGTTTTGATGCAATTGAAACATTACTTTTACAAAATCCTACTCAGATGAGTAATCTACATCCAACGATGATTCTTTGTTTGAAATGTGTATATGCCAACAACCAATTCCCCTATCTACCTCCTAAATAGAATATTGGAAGTTTGACATTATTTTATTAATACTTTCTGTATTACTTCCTTAATGTGGGCTCTTTGTAAGTGTCACATCTAATTCTAACAACCAGGATGTACTATGATCCTTCCTCCTAGGGATGATTTACAGGGTGTTCATATTGAAGCAGAGAATGTTAAAGGTGGATGTGGCTTTTAAGACCATTCAATCCTGATTTCATTAATGAAAGATTAAGATGTAAGTTTAATTGTATGTCCAGTAGATTAAAAAAATCCCAAGATTACAACAACCTGACACAAGAGGTGCATTGCAAAGTGGACTAGGGGAGAGGGAAAGAAGGAATAGAGAAGAAAATGTGCAACAATGTACAACAATGAATGAACTTTTTTTAAAAAAAGAAAGCTCCAAGCAGAATTCAGGAAATAAGAGGCAGTGTGGGAGAGTTTGTATAGCTGATATATTAACTGCAGTAGTCATGAAATATAGCATATTTAACTTTATTCCCAACAATAGTCTTCTGCTATAGGCAAAACTTTTTGTTTAGGCATAATATATTTCTCAGAGACAGTGTTCAGCATCCACCTTTGGTGAACATTGGCTGGGGTCTTGGGCACAGTTTTCTGAGGTATAACCTTGGTATCCTTCTGTCCAGACAAAGAACAAGGAAGAAAAGCAATGATACATAGAAGCAGCTAATTTAAAGGACCAGCAGACAACAAGAACCTCAACCTCCATGATCCTGGCACCAAAAGAACTAGATAGTACCTGACAATCATTGCTGATCACTCTAAAAGAGGGCACAATAGAACATTCTGGACAGAATGGGAGAAAGATGAGCAACAAAACTACAGACCATAAAACCAAACAGCTTACTGGACTGATAGAGGCCAATGGGAATCCCTAGACTAAAACTCACCCCTTGTGGGTCAACTTTAACCCATACAACAGACTAGAATAGGAGGTGCCATGGGCACCAGGGAGGGACTCCTGAGAACAACTGACCCCACGTGGTCAAAAGGTCAGCATCTGGTCAGGAATCAAGGTCAGAAGACAGGAAGGGGTCTTGTACAAGGGTTCACGACAACAAAAATCACAGAGAAGTGACAAGATTATGTAATCACAGTATGCGCGATGTCGCCACCTGCCCATGTCTCACTACCTGCCTGTGTCTCGTGCAGTCTTGCCACTTGCTTCCTCCTTGGTCATTCAGGCACTTTGGGGAACAAACTGCTGTCAGGCCTTACCATGCTGGATCCCTAACTGAGTCAACAGCGAGGTCCTGGGCATCTCAACAGAGTTGACAAACCACTTCCAGAAGAGAAAAACAGGCTTCCTCTGTGCTCAGTCAGGTACTTTGGGGAACAAATTGCTGTCAAAAAGAGATCACAAATGCATAGGTGCTTCTCAAAACATTGCTGTGGATCAACATGAGCATTTGAGAGGCACGGGAACTATAAGCACAGGTGGGGTGCAACAAGTGTTGGTGGGGTTCAACAAGTGTTGGTGGGGTGCAACAAGTGTTGGTGGGGTAGAGTGAGCTTCTGTGGGGTGAATTGAGCCATGGTGGGGAGCTGTGAGCCACAGCAGGGAGCAGGGAGCTGCAGAAGGATCCACTCGCCAGGAGCAAGCAGTACAGTGGGAAACTGAGTTAGGTCTTCCCCAACCCCACCCAAATGTGTGCCTGTACATGTATCCACCCTTTGTGCATCTGCTTGTGTGCCTGCCCAACTTTTCTCTGGAGTAGTGATATCAGATCAAGAACCAGATATCATCTCAGGCATGAAACACTCTACTACAGCAATGTCCCAAAAGAAGCAGACTACCTCACTCCCCACACAAGCCCAAAGCAAGATATTACTGCCCCCCCAAAAAAAGAGATGCAGTAGTAATGGATTTCCTGAAGCCAGAAAGTCTGATGAAACTTTCTGACACAGAATTCAAAAGAACAGTGATTGAATATTTTTAATGGGTGAAAAAGAAACTTCAAGAATTACAGGACACTACAAGCAAAATCAGGAGAAGGTGAAAAAGACAATCCAAAACAATGCTGATAAAACTAATGAGGCATTAGGGGCAATGCAAAAACAAGAAACCATGATCCAAAATATAAGGTATAAGGTTTCAGATGCTTTAACATTATGAAAGGACACATGAACAGAGTTGAAGAGATGGAACACTGAACCAGCGAAAGATAGACTTGTCACTACTGATTGGCTACAGCAAAAAGTAGAATAAAAATAGAAGGAAAAAGAAGAAAACCTATGAATAATGTGGGACACCATCAAGAGAAATGTCATGTGCACCATCGGAATCCCAGAACAGGAGGAAGCAAGTAAAGGCACCAAATAAGTTGTGGAAGAATTACTAGAAGAAAACTTCCCAGGCATAATGAAGAATGAGAGAATATATATTTAAGAAGCTGAGTGAACACCATATAGACTAGACCCCAAAAGAAAAACACCAAGGCATATCATAGTAAAATTTGGCAGAACTAAAGATGAGAGAATTCTGAAAGCAGTGAAGGAGAAACAAAGAGTAACCTATAAAGGAGAGCAGATAAGATTAAATGCCAGTTTCTCAGCAGAAACAATGCAAACAAGAAGACAGTGGAATGACATATATCAAACCCTCAAAGAACACAAGTGTCAACCAAGAATACTTTACCCAGTGAAACTGTCCATCAAATATGAAGGAGAGATCAAGATATTCCCAGAAAAACATAGTCTAAGGGAGTTTGTAAAAACAAGACAAGCATTGCAGGAAACACTGAGGGATGTCCTTCTTACAGAAGTGCCACAGAAAGTAGGATGGGTCAAAGTAACTAGTAACAACGCCAAAAAGAACTCAACAAAATATTATTTGCCTCTCAAAAATGACACTGAATGTGAATGTTTAAATGCACCACTGAAGAGAAAAAGAGTAGCAGATTGGATTAAAAAAACCCAAAATCCATCAATATGTTGTCTACCAGGGACACACCTGAAAAATGAAGATACAGAAAAACTAAAAATAAAAGGATGGGAAAAATATACTAAGCAAATGGCAACTGAAAAAAAGCAGGAATAGTGATATTAATCTCTGATAAAAAATTTCAATGCCAAAACCATCACAAAGAACAAAGAAGGTCACTAGGTGATGCTTAAAAAGAGTTCATAACAATAATAAATATCTATGCATCAAATGGAAAGCCTGTAAAATATATAAAACAAACATTCACAAAACTGAAAAAGGAAATAGACAATATCAAGTATGGAAATACAAGGGAGGAGGAACAGTTGTAAGCAGACCCTAGTGATTGGTACATGGAATGTGAGAGCCATGAATGAAGGAAAATTAGAAATTGTTAAGAAAGAAATGGAA
>NW_006400066.1:1388813-1389397 GCF_000299155.1 Elephantulus edwardii | reverse complement strand
ACAAGGAGATGAAATCAGTTAAGTGGGGAAATGACAGCGTTTTTAACACATGGTATTGGTAAAATTGGAAAACTACTTGCAGAAAACTCAAGCTAGATCCACACCTCACTTGTGCACAAAAACCAACTCAAGGTGGATAATGGACCTAAAACTAAAACCAAGGACTATAAACTTCATTAAAGAAAAGCTTGGAAGAACTCTAGAAGTCCTAATCCACAACATAAACAGTCTTCCAAGCATCCCGAAAATAGGATAAAAGAAATGAATGGGATCTTCTAAGAATCAAATCCCTATGCACAACCAAAAACTTCTCCAACAGGGTAAAAAGAGAAGCCACAGATTGGGAAAAAATATTTGGCAATGACATATCTGACAAGGGACTTATATCTAGAATTTAGAAAATACTTGAGCACCACAACAAGATAAAGGTAAACAATCCAGTTGAAAATGGGCACAGGATATAAACAAACACTTCACCAAGAAGACATTCAGATGGTACACAAACACATGAAGAAATCTTCAAAATCCCTAGCTCTAAGAGAAACGCAAATAAAAACAACTATGAGATATCATTTCATCCCAGT
>NW_006400066.1:1384424-1388343 GCF_000299155.1 Elephantulus edwardii | reverse complement strand
GCCACTGTTGTAAAACAGGACTGACATCGGGGTTGAGGGGAGACTGAGAAAGATGGGATAAATTATGTATACTGCATTGAAACAAACGAGGGAGAGAACTGTTAAAAAGGGATATATGATTATGTATTATTGTTATGACAGGAGTCCAGAATGAAGGTTGCATAGTGGAGTGGACTTGATGGGAGGGATTTTATAACAATGAAAGAATTTTTCTTTTATTTTTCAAAGAGAAGAATGAACTGGGGGGAGGTGTGGGCTGGGAGAACAGTGCAACAATAAATGAATGGAAATCCAAAGTCTCTGTAAATTTTCATTAAAATTAATAATAGAAGAGAAAAAAATCAATATATAAAAAAGAGTATATAATTAAGGGTCATATAATTAATGTCATAAACCAAAATGCACATGAATGGTTGAACTGGTTTACAAACAAAATTGATTTGTAAACTTTCACTCAAATAATAATTTTAAAAAACTTTTAGAAAATAGGAAAGAAAGGGAAAGACATTCTATATTTTACCTTTCTCCTTTTTTATTGGTTTGCATACCATCATTCATATATACTGTATGCCATTCATGTACATTTTATTTTACACAATCATTCACATATATTTAATATAATTAATTACTATTGAGCTATGCCTATTATTACTCTGTATCTTTAAGTCTCATGGAATCTTTCCTATTCCTTCACACACACAAACCTTGCTGTTCACTAACCTCTGCTACCCTAAACATTCTGTTTTTAATAAAGAGATTCATCTCTAGCAACTCATTATGATCAAGTCAGAATTGACTCATAGCTGATATTCTAGCAGCTTTTCAGAGGCTGTATATATCAAATGGGAGGAGATTTTCCATCGTTCTCCCATGGAACGGCCGGTGGATTCAAACTACTTACCTTTGGGTGGGCATCACAATCCCTTACTCACTAGGCCACCAGCGCTGGGCTCTGAAGAGATCAAGGCTGCAAAAGTAATGGATATCAATGTAGGTGAGTATTTGTTGTCCTTTCACTCACTCAATCGTTTAAAAATACCTGTTGAGAGACTATCTTTGCAAAACACAGTGCTGGAGAGACCAAACACCGAGCTGGCCATTACGAATCAGTTCTGACTCATGGCTGTTCTGTGTGTTGTAAAGTGGGACTGTTCTGCATAGATCTTCTTCTCTGTAAAGATCACCAGGCTTTCCTTTTGGGGCATCACTGGGTGGGTTTAGGGAGCTCTGATGGCCTAGTGGTAGGTAAAGAGTAGGTTTGCCAAGCCAAAGGCACGCAGTTCAAATTCTCCAGCTGCTCCATGAGTGAAAGATGGTCTGTCTCTTCCCATGTGATTTACAGCCTCTGAAAACCTATTGGAGAGTCAACTGTGAATTGGTTCTGACTGGTACACAACAATGGTTAACAACAACAACAACAACAACAACAACAATGTTATTCAACAATGTGATTCATAATGACCCTATGTACAAGAGCTCTAAACCCTCTTAAACCTGTGCCAATCTCACTGTCTCTGACATACCTATTCCCATTACTCCAATCACTGAATAGATCCATCTCATCGATGGTCTTCCTCTCTTGTGCTGTCCCTCCACTCTTTCAAACGTGATGTCTTTCTCGAAGGAATGGTCCTTCCTCGCAACATGCCCAAAGATGAAGCTTCAGAATCCTTGCCTCCAAGAAGCATCCCGGTTTCCCTTCTCCAGTACAAACCTGTTCGTTCTCCTAGCAGTCCATGGTAAATTCAACACTCTTCTCCAGCATCACAGCTTGAAGGCATCAATTCTTTTTCCATCATCCCTAGCCACTGTCCAGTTCTCTGATGCATAGCATGCAATTGCGAAGACTATGGCTCAGATAAGGCATGCCTTAGTCTCCAGCCTGACGTCGTTGCTCTTCAGTATTCTGGAGAGGCCACTGGAATCTGACTTTCCCAATACAATTTGTCTCCTGATTTCCTGGCTGCTGGTACCAAGAATGTTGACTGTTGAGCCAAGCAAACGAAAACTGTTAACTATCTCAATCTCTTCACCATCCATAATGATGCTGCCAGTTGGCACCTTGCTGCAAATGGAAGAGAAGAGGTATTAACCCACAAGAAGTCAATCCTGGAATAGAAGTTCAAGACAAAGGACTCTTTCTCAGAACTATCTGAGGTAGGAAGCTGTCCTTGATACTTGTACCTGTTAGTTGTACTTAAGAAACTCTTAAACTGAGGAGATACTAGCCACATAATAAGAGACTGACAGCAGCATTAGGTGTCCAGAATCACAGAAATCCTGACGCTTTGAAACAACAACAATAGCAATAAAAATAATCATTAGGTTAGTAGGTGATCACAAACTATTGGAGCCTTCAGAGACTTGACTGGAATCCAAAAGTGTACCAAAATAGTGAAATCCAGCCTCAAATTGCTTGTGGTTTAGCTGCAAAGACTTATACATATCTCAACATCAAGAAAACAAGAAATTTCACAATTGGGCCAACTGGCAATGTCATGACTGCTGAGTCTTTAGTCTTAGATTCTCTCTCAAGATAGAGAGACTATGGGCAGCAGCGGACCCAGGGGAAAAAAGGCTGGGAGCAAGATCTGAGTAGCAGAAGTGAGTCTTACAACAGATCAAATGATGATCACAGCTTCAATGTGAAGAACAGCATTCACTCAGAAGAAAGTAACAAGTTAAAGAGCATTAGCAGACATAACATCCATATATAAGCAAACCTCAAAACCACAGAAAACATTTTGCATCACCCCAGATATAGCAGAAGCTGACGACTAGCTCCTCTGAGCATAAGCCAAACCAGCATTTCAAATCTGACAGTATGTGGGAGTTTACTGATGTTGCTCCAATGTGCTTGAGTAGAATTATAGGGCAGGTGTGTCGGGGAAAGGGCAGAGAGTGAGTGGTGAATGACTGGCTTAAGAAGTCTACTAGTCCTGAACAAGAACGAGTATGTTTGAAATAATCCTAGGTTATTTTACCACTGTTAAATCTACAAAGGATTTAATTTTTATTTAGTAATTTATGTTGAGATTGTGCCAACTGAGACTTTTTAATCTGGTCTATTTAAATTAGAAAACAAACATTTCTGGGGATAAGAATAATTATTCCATTTGACTCTTACAATAATCCCATGAACTAGGAATTGAGTTTAAGGAAAATGAATTTCGAAGAGGTTAAGTACTTTGTCTAAGAAAAATTGTTTTTCTTAGATGCTGTCAAGTTGAGTATAATTCATAATGACCCTATGAACAACAGATCTGAAATCTGAAATCTGGTATCTTCACAATCTCCAACACACTTGAGCCCATTGCTAAATCACTGGATCCATCCATTTGGTGAAGGGTCTTCCTCTTTTTCTCTATCTTTTCACCTTGCTAAGCATTATCTCCCTTTCCAAAGAATAGCTTCTTCTAGCAATATGCCCAAAGTCTTTGTTCTTTTGGCAGTCCATGAGACATTCAGAATTCTCTAATACCACAACTCAAAGACATCAATTATTTTGCCATCTCTATTCATTATCCATCTATCAGCATCATAACAAGTGATTGAAAAGACTATGTCCTGAATTAGGCTCACCTTATTCCTCAAACTGACACCATTGCACCTCAGTAATTTGGAGTAGTTCCTGACTGCAAACTTACCCAGTGCAATACATCTCCTGATCTCCTGAGTTCTGTTACAAAGCGTATTGATTGTGGATTCAAGAATGAAGTAATTTACAGTCTCAATATTTTCTCCATCTACCATGAAGTTACCTATCAGTCCAGTGGTGAGAATTTTTGTTTTCTTGATGTTGAGATGCAATCCGTATTGAAGGCTGTAGTCTTGGATCTGCAGTAAGTGCTTCAGGTCCTCCTAACTCTCAGCAAGCAAAGTTGTGTCATCTGCGTAGTGAAGTTTATTGATGAGTCTT
>NW_006400066.1:1366832-1383274 GCF_000299155.1 Elephantulus edwardii | reverse complement strand
TGGCTAATATTGAGAAGAACAAGAATCCTAGAACACTTAATTTTGCTCACATAAAACTAAGACCTACACCAAGAGGCTATTGTTAAACAAGAGCAAGGGAAGTCTACACTGTTTAAAATTAAGAAAAGTGTGCAATTAGGATTATATCCTTTCTCCACACTTAAAAGCAATTGTTTTTGATTGCCGTTGAGTTGAGCACAACTCATAGCGACCCTATGAACAAAAGACTTGAACTCTGTTCTATAACTATCTTCATTTCTAAGCCAGGTAAAAACTAAGAGAAGACTCAAGGAAGCTTTTCCTACTGTGTGCCGTGCCCTTGCCAACATAATTTCTCTATTAGGACATTATAAACAAATTGGCATGAAAGGCTGAATCAAAGTTTCCCTAAGTATTTTTCTCTGCTCTTGTGTTTTTGTTTTTTTTTCTCTTAGGAGTTTTCACTCACTCACTAAATTACTGAGTCTCTGCTACTTTGGGAAAGAATAGCACAACTCACATAAAAACTGGAATTTTTGTCCTTAGATTTTTCCCTTGTAAGGAAAATAGATTAGAAAGAAAAGACTACAGATACTAGGAGAAAAGTGCTGGAGCACCTTCCATTTTGGTACTGTTGTTGTTAGGCACTGCTGATTCGTCAACACACATATATATATGTATGCTATCTACCTTGAGTTAGAATCAACCCATAGTTGACCCTCCAGCAGGTTTTCAGAGACAGTAAATTGTCCAAGAGGAGATTTCTCATCTTTCTCCAGTGGAAGCAGCTGGTAAATTCAAACTGCATACCTTTGCATTGACAGTACAATGCCTTACCACTAAGATGAACCTGATTCAGGTCATGATTTTCTCAGTCACTTGCTATGTATCAGAGTGCTTAACAGTGAAAAAGAACGACTGAAGGAGAATTGATTCCTTTGAACTATGGTTTTGGAGAAGAGTACTGAACACCCCAGGGACTGCCAAAAGAACAAACAAATTATGTCTCAGAGAAAGTGTAACCAGAGTACTCCTTGGAGACAATGATGATAAAGTTTCCTATCACATACTTTGTGCATATTGCTAGGAAAGGCTATTCCTTGGAAAGGAGCATCATGCTTGGAAAGGCAGAGGGTCATCAAAGGAGAAGATGACCCCTAATGAGACGGATTGATGTAGTGGCTACATCAATGGGCATGTTCGTGCGTCAGAGATGATGAGGATGGCACAAGACAGGGCAGAGTTCAGGTTGGCTGTTCATAGGATCACTGTGAGTTGTACTCTTCTCATGGCACATAATAGCACCACCAAGAAGCTGTGTGTGGTACATGTGTATATCTGTGTATGTATATACAAATGCATATCTAGAGAGTGGTCAAGCTGTAAGGAATTGTGCTGCACTCTAAAGACGTGCGATTTGAATCCACTAGCTGCTTAAAGGTGAGTCAGTTCTGACTTTATGGCCCATGACAACAACATACGTATATACATATTTTTTTTTTCAGTGACAGCATGATAGCAGTGAGTAGAGTTAGCCACTGGTGGAAAGGGTCCCAGTGTTCTCCTGCTGGGCTGCATGAGTGTGTTGTGTGCGCACAAGTGTATGTGTGTGCTTGTATTCCAGCCAGGTTGGGATTGCATGTTTTGGGAGTGTGAGTGCCTCAATTCCCAAGGAAGTCCTAGAAAGAGATACAAACTTTGCTGAGAATTCTCCTTCCACCTACATTTGAGGCAGCAGTTGGCAAATGCTCAAAGGGGAGGGCTTCAAGGTAGAGAGAGCCTAAAGCTGTCTCTGAGCAGTCAGTGAAACTGAAGAATGAAGGGGGGAGGTGTAAGAAGTTTTCCAGGCTTTAAGACAAATGCAGAATTGGTCAGGAGCAGGCTGGCGGGTTCGAGGGGCCCTGGTGGAGGGAAGTCATGTGCAGGTGCTAAATGGATAGACTACAGCTGGGAGAGATGCTGATCACAGTTGTCTCTGTGGAGGCTGGTGGAGGACAGGAAACCCGTGACCAACCAGATGTTTGCCCACTAAGGTAAAGGCACCTCCGTAAGCTCTCTGGTGCTTAAACCTTTAGATAGAAAAGGAACAAAACTTCCCTGGGTTTCGCTGGGCAAAAGTTCCTGAATTGACTGAATAAGAGCATAGAATGATTGAGAAATCATTGAGTTAATTGAGATTACCTAGAATTTATGAGGTTCAAAATTTTGCTACTGGGCAGAAATGAAATATGTTGTTATTGTTAGGTGCTGTTGAGTTGTTTCTGACTCATAGTGACACCATGTGACAGAGAAGAAATGCCTGTAAAGCTTTCCTAGGCTGTAGTCTTTATGAAACAAATCACCAGGCCTTTCTCTCATGGAGCTGCTGGGGAGATTGAAATCATTAACCTTTTGGTTAGTGGCTTAGCTGCTGCATCACCTGTTATAAGAAAATAAAAGATAGGGTTGCATTATTTGAGTTTATGACTGTAAAAATTCACTTCCCACTATGTAATAATACAAAACAGAATTATTTCTCTATTTACTCCATTAAATGGAATATTTCTCACCTGCCCCCACATGTCTCCACAGTCTTCTACTGATGTCTTCCTCCTTGCCTCCCACACAGGCAGAATTGCCAGGTTATCTTTGTCAGCTCTGTGGCCGAGCATCCTGGAAAACTTGGAAGGTATCAGTTATTACTGCAATAACTGTTCAGTTAAATAAAAGTTCTATGAATTTATATCTTGAAAAAATTTATGTAGATTCCATTTATTTTCATTTTATTATATTTTTGCAATAAAGGCTTGCTATTTAATTATTAATTTGACTGTAATTTTTGGCAATTTTGAGCTATAAATAAGTGTTTCCAAAACATTATCCATAAACCACTAAGGGTTTTTCCCCTACTGATAGAATAGTTACATATTAAATTGTTGCCTCTATAAATAGTATTTTAGCATGAATAAATACTATCAATATAAATGAAATTTAAACAATAATTTCTTTGTGGTTATGGGAGGGCTAGAAAAAAAAACCTATACTACAAAACTGGTGATGTCTTATGGCGATTGAATAACCAAAGAAATTATGCTAAGAGGTCTGTCCTAGAGAGGGAGAAACCAGTTTGCTCCCTGGAGGCAAGGATTTTGATGCTTTGTTTCACATATTTTGGGCATGTTGCCAGGAGTGACCAGTTCTTAGAAAAGGACATCATGCTTGGAAGGGTAGAGGGACAGTGTAGAAGAGGATAGATTGACACAGTAACTGGGGTAATGGGATCATGTGTGTCAGAGATGGTGAGGTTGGCTTAGAATAAAGCAGGTGTGTCAGAGATGGTGAGGTTGGCTTAGGACAAGGCAAAGTTTAGAGCCTTTGATCATAGGGCTATAAGTCACAGTCGACTCAATGGTATGCAACAACAATAATTATGATGGATCAGGAATCACTATTGGAGATCATTATGGCTAATTTTATGTGTCAACATGGCTAGATAATTCAACCCATGAGTTCCTGCATCGTATAGACATTAACACACATGGCTGTTGAGAGATGAGAAGTTTGGGTCTACCCAGAGGTCCTTTAGAAAGAAGACACAATGAGAATTAGCCACTGAACATTCCTTGGACAATTCTACTCTGATACACATAGGGTTGCATGAATTGGAGTAGACTCAATAACAAATAGATTTAAAAAACATATTACTTAATCAATCACCAATCTAGGTATTACTGTGAAGATATCAGCTGACTTTCAAGACCTACTTTAAGCAATAGTATTTTCAATTGATTCATATATGTGTCAAAGTTAGACAATGAATAAAGAAGACCGAAAAAATTTGATGTCTTTGAGTTGTAGTAGTGTAGAAGAATATTGACTATGCCATGAATGGCCTAAAGAACAAACAAATGTGTCTTGGGTGAAATGAAGACAGAGTGCTCCTTAGAAGCAAAAGTGGTGGGACTTTATTTCACATACTTTGGACATGTTTTCAGGAGGAACCAATCCCTGAAGAAAGATGTCATGCCTGCAAAAGTAGATTGTCACTGAAAGACAGAATTCCAAATCCACAATCAGGAGAGGATAAAATAGATGAATGAGACCTTCTAAGAATCAAATGTTTATGCACATCCAAAAACTTCTCCGAAGGTAAAAAAGGAAGGAAAAAATATTTGGTAATGACATATTAGAGAAGGGACTTATATCTAGAATTTATAAAATACTTGAGCACCACAAGATAAAGGTAAACAACCCAATGGAAAAATGGGCGCAGGATATGAACAGATACTTCACCAAAGAAGACATTCAGATGGTCAACAAATACATGAAGAAATGTTCAAAATCCCTAGCTCTAAGAGTGATGCAAATGAGAACAACTATATCATCTCACCCCTGTAAGAATAGCAAAATTTAACAGAATAGCAAACAACAAATGCTGGTGAGGTTGTGGAGAAACTGGGACCCTTATTCACTGTTGGTGGGAATGTAAAACTGTGCAACCACTATGGAAGGCTGTATGACGCTTTCTCAAAAAGTTGCAAATATAAATACCATTTGACGCAGCAATTCTACTACTGGGAATATACCCCAAAGAGACCATAGCTGCTACCCAAGCAGATGTATGCACACCCATGTTTACTGTGGCTTTTTTCACAATAGCAAAGAGTTGGAAACAACCCAAGTGCCCATCAACAAACGAATGGATAGAGAAGCTGTGGTATATTCACAGAGTGGAATACTATGCTGCTTTGAAAAAACAAGGAACTCATGCAATATTATTCAAAATGGTTGACCCTGGAGGACATTATGACAAATACCGCATAGTGCCACTGTGGTAAAATGGGACTGACATTGGAGTTGGGGGGGGGGAGACTGAGAAAGATGGGATAAATTATGTATACTACATTGAAACAGATGAGGGACAGAACTGTTTAAAAGGGATTTCATGTTAGGTACTATTGTCATGATAGGGGTCCAGAATGAAGGCTGCATAGTGGAGTGAACTTGGGGAGAGGGATTTAATAACAAAGAAATAATTTTTCTTCTACTTTTCAAGGAAAAGAACAAACTGGGAGGGAGTGGTGGGCAGTGAGAAAAGTGCAACAATGAATGAATGTAAATCCAAAGTCTCTGTAAACATTCGTTAAAATTAATAATAATAATAATAATAATAAAAAGATGGAGGAAAAAAAGGAGAAAATTCTCCCAGCAAGATGATTCACACAACGACAGAACAGTGGGTTTAAGTGCAGTGGAGATTCTGAGTATGGCATATGGTCAGGCTGGACTTTCTTCCGTTGTACAGAGTTGCAATGATTTAGAACTGACTTTTGACTGCACCTAACAACAAGAAATGTCTGCTATCACCTACTGAGGACAGTGTGACATGTGAGTCATGAACTCATTAGCATTTGAGATTCTTTTGTGTATTTGTTGACTTGTTGACCTCTGTCTCACCTCCCCACCCCCACCCCTGAATATAAGCTCTGTGAGGTCCTGGAACGGGGTCTATTTGGATTTTGAACCAACCTTAAGATTTAGAACAATTTTTCTACATAGTTGATTCTCAAGCAATATTAGGTGAATGCAATTTCTATTCTTGACCATTTAAGGCATTTGAATAAAAATCTGTATTTTGGAAGTCCGTTTTCAGGAATGAGTGTATGAATGATTAAGTGAAATAAATACATGAAATCACAAAGTTCAACACAGTATGAAGTACTCAATAAATGATAGTTGAGTTTGAAATCGATTGGCAATCGGACATTTTCTTCATTAAGGCAGAGTAGTTAACTTAGCACCTATTATATTCTGAGCCCCTTAGTCAATGTTGGGGATAACATGGAAAACATGGATCTAGGCATGGACCTAGACATACGAGGGAAACATGGACATAGGTTTCAAGCAGTTTAAGTCCTTATTTAAGGAGCTCATAGAAGAAAGCAAATATTACAGTACGATATGCTTTATCAGGCTAAATTCACAATGGTCTCAGAAGTGGAACAAACGATGGAATAATTGACTTTGATAAAGATTTGATGTGTCTTGGGGAGGCTGCAGCTGTAGTGCTCTCTGGAGGTAAGAATGATGAGGCTTCGCTTCCCTTACTTTGGGCAATTGCTAGGAGAGGCTATTCCTTGGAGAAGGACACAATGCTAGGAAGGGTGTAAGGCTGGTGAAGGAGAGGAAGACCCTTCACCAGATGGATTGACTCAGTGACTGCTGCAATGGGCTCTTGTGTTTCAGGAAGTGTGAGGATATGAGTCATACTCAAGGGCACCTAACAACAAAGGTAGTTAGAATGAGTTCTCAGGAAAATGTCTTAAAAGGAAAGATACTTGAATTGAGGAATGGCAACAGTATTTGACTTGGGAAACAACACTTACATTGGAAATGTCTGAAGCTCTACAGAACTGCCCAGTAAGACATCTTGGTGGCACAATAGCTGTCAGATGTTTGAATCCATCATCTGCTCTTCTTCTAGATTGTAGCCTTAGAAACTCTACTGGGCAGTTCTACTATGCTTTATAGGGTGGCTTTAAGTTGGACCTACTCACTGAAATGCGATAATGATAGTTAATAGGCTGAAATGAAAAGAGCTGCATGGTGGGGACAGGTAGGAAGGAACTTTATGTCCAGTACAGCAGTCACTGGCGTCATGTGGTTGCGAAGTTCTTGAAATGTGATGAGTTCAAATTGAGTTGTTTTGTAGTGTAAAATACATATCAAGTTTTGAATAGTTAGTAGGAAAAGGTCAACTATCTTATTAATAATTTTTCACTCTAAGTACATGTTAAAATGATGTTTTGGACATACCAGATACTTCAAATGAATGAATCTGTGCCATTTTACTTCATGTTTGTGGCTTGCATTATATTCTACTGGATTCTGGTGAGATAGACCATGGCTGGGGTTGCCTGTGTTTATCCCATAAGTAGTGACAAGCCTTTGAAGAGGAGTTAACTAGAGAAACAATGGAACAAGATTTGCATTTGAGGTAATTAAAGGCCATTAGGAAGATGTTTAAGAGTGCGGAGGAGGGATAAAAAGGGCCTAAAGGAAGACAGTGCTTGTTAGAAGGAGAAAAAAGGACCTAGCTTTGTCTAAGTCTCTTGAAATGACATACTTTATGTAAATATTGGGTGAATGTTGTCTATATAATCATGAGTATGCTCTGTGTGGTCATTGCAATGAATCACCAAAGCCAGGAGAGAAATTGATTCCCATGAGGGAGCTGGCTGTTGTCAGAATTGGTAAAAATATTGGCAGGTATGTCTGACCTTCAAATGATAGGAATGAGACTTGGGCTGATGGTGATGGTAATCCTCTCTCCCTCTCCTGAGGTTAGATTGAGCAGCCTGACACTAGCATGCTATTTTTACAAGGGAAACTGCAATTAGTTTTCAGTAGCTGGGGTGTTATCTCCCCCTAAAGTCAAAGATGCAGGGGCCAATCACAAGAACTCTCAAGTTCACTGGAGCTTGGTGGTTCACAGGGGTTGGTCTCTCTTCTATGCTCACTGCATTTATGTAATTGAAAAAACTTAACTTTTAGGAACAAATTTGTCTTGCACCCTATTCATTCTTCTGAATCAACCACTGTCAATGACTGCTTAAGCATGGTTTTATGGATAACCCTTTTTCTTGATTGTGTGATGGTGGTGTTGTTGTTTATTTCCTTCGAGTAGAGCACATCTCATAGCGACTCGATGAACAAAAGACCTGAAGACCCTCTACAAGTATCAACATTTATCAAAGTTAATAGAGTTTCTGGAGGCAAGTTGTTTAGGAAGTGGATGAAACTCCTGCTTCTAAACGTGTCATAAAATGTTATTGGTTGAGTCGCCTGAGATGCATAATGACCCTATGTACAGTAGCTCTGAAACCTTCCCTGTCCTGAACCAGTCTCACTAATTCTGACACACCAATCCCATTGCCCAGTTACTGTATTAATCCATCTCATCCGGGATCTCTCTTTCCTGTGCTGTCCATCCACCCTTTAGAGCATAATGTCCTTCCTCAAGGACTGATTTCTTCTGGCCATGTGCCCAAAATGAGACAGAGCTTCAAAATCCTAGCCTCCAAGGAGAGACTTGGTTTCATCCTCTCTTGTCAGTCCATGTATGTTCAAGACTCTTCTTCAGCACCACAACATGAAGGCCTTCTTCTGTCATCCTTAGTCATTGTCCAACTTTCTGTAGCATGACAAGTAATTGAGAAAACCATGGCCTGGATTAGGCGCACCTTTGTATCTACACTGACATTGTTGCTCTTGAGCACTCTGGAGAGGTCTATGACAACAGATTTTCCCAATGCAATTCGTCTTTTGATTTCCTGACTGCTGGTATTAAGAGTGTTGATTGTTGATCAGAGCAAGCTGTAATTGCTAACAACCTCAATCTCTTCTCCATCTATTATGGAGCTGCCAATTGGTCCAGTGGGAGAATCTTTGTTTTCTTGATGTTGAGCTTCAATCCATATTGAAGACTACAGTCCTTGACCTTTTGCAGCAAGTGCTGCAACAGAAATCTCTTTCTGTTTCAGCAAGCAAGGTTGTGTCATCTGCATATCGTAGGTTGTTAATCAATCTCCCTCAAATCTTGATGCCATACTCCTCCTCATAAAGCCCTGCTTCCCAAATGATCTGTTCTGCATACAGATTGCATACAGGATTCATCCTGACTCACTCCTTACTTGATTTTGAACCATGCAGTGTTTCCTTGCTCTATTCTGAGGACTGCTTCTTGGTCCAAGTATAGGTTTCGTGCTTATGCACGATCAAGTGTTCTGAGCTTCCCATTTTCCTCAAGGTTAGCCACAATTTATTGTGATCCACACAGTCAAATGCCTTTGCATAGTCAGTGAAACACAGATAGACATTCTTTTGGTAGATAGACATTCTCTGCTTTCTGCCAATTTCCGACATTGGCAATAATGTCCCGAGTGCCATGACCTCTTTTAAACCCAGCCTGTATTTCTGGTAGTTCTCTGTCAATGTACTGTTCAAGTATTTTTTTGGAAAATCTTCAGCAGGATTTTGCTATTGTGTGATATTGGTGATATTGCATGATAATTTCCACACTCTGTCAGGTCACCTTTTTTTTTTTTGAATGGGAATAAATATGGATCTCTTCCAAATAGTTGCCAAGTAATTGTCTTCCAGATATCTTGGCACAACTTGGTGAGCACATGCAGGGCAGCATCTGTTTGCTGAAATATGTACGTCAAATGGTATTCCGTCAATTCCTGGAGCTTTATTTTTTTGCCGAGTCTTTCATAGCAGCCTGATCTTCCTTCTTCATCATCATTGCCTCTTGCTCATATGTTGTTTCTTGAAATTCTTCTGTCAGCCAATTCTTTTTGGTAAAATGACTCTGTATACTCCTATGTGCTTTTAATGCTTCTTGAATGATTCAATAGTCTGCCCATAGCATCCTTAAGCATTGCAACTTGTGGCTTGAATTTATTCTTTAAGTTCTTTGAGCTTAAGAAATTCTGAGAGACTGTGGCCATTTTGATTTTTTGAATCCAGCTTCTTGCACATTTCGTTATAATATTTTGCCTAGTGGCAAGAAGCTGCACTGCAATTCCAGAGGTATGCGGTTTAAATTCACCAGATGCTCTGCTGTAGAAGGAGGGGCAATCTCCTCCTGTACCAGACAGATCCGATTTGACAGTACATACACAAAAAATAATAATAATAATAATAATAATAATAATAATAATAATAAACAAGTTTATAATACTTTGTTTTGTCTTCCCCAGCAGCCTTTTGAAATCTTCTATTCAGCTCCTTAATTTTGATTTCTTCCCTTTGCTTTGGCTTCTTGGCACTCTGGTGCAATATTCAGAGTCTCTTCTGACATCCATTTTGGTCATTTCTTTTTCTTCCTTCCTAGTAATGACTTTTTTTGATCATGTGATAGACATTGGATAATTACAAACATGCTCTAAGGAATGTAATGACTTCAAAAGCCAATTTTATTAATTCTCTTTACTAGTCTCTAGTGGCAAAAAGCTGCATTGCAATCCCAAAGGCACACTGAGGCCACCAGCTGCTCTGTGGCAGAAGGGTGGGCAATCTCCTTCTAAGTGGTTAAGTGCTTCTGAAAACTCACTAGAGGGTCAGCTATGAGTTGGTTCCAACTTGGTGGTACTCAACAACAACAACAACAAGTTATTAGAGAGTGCTGGTGGTCCAGTGGTAAGAAGTTGTGCTGTCAACCCAAAGGCATGTTGTTCCATTCCAACAACTGCTCTTCAGGAGAAAGATGAGTAATCTCTGCTCATACAATTTACATCCTTTGAAAAACCCACTGGAGGGTCAGCGGTGAGTTGGTTCTGACTCTACAACACACAACAACAACAATAGCAACACAAGGTATTACTTTATACATTAGCGTGTCATTGCTTTTCCTAATTTTGAGCAGAATATGAACATGTTCCTGGGTGACACAACATTTTGTGATAGACTGTTAACCTAGAGGTTGTAGTGTGAACTCACCCAGCGATACTGCAAAACAATGGCCTAGTGAGCTGCTTCCATAAGCGAAGGAAGCTGCATAGAGCAGTTCTGCTCTGTAACACACCGGGTTGCCATATGTTGGAGTTGACTGGATAGAAGGAGCTTTTTTAAAAAATAAATGTTATTTATTTACTTCTTTTTTTAAATTATTATACTAGTTAATGTCCTCCTGCATATACTCCTCCTCTTCTCTTACCTTCTCCCCCGCCTCAGATCCTTATACTCATTTTACAATAACAGTTTTATACAACATTTGTCCTTGTGGGACTGAGTTAGTTCACACAACATAATGTGGTCCAGTCCCTCCCAAGTTAGGTAATAATTTATAAAATCATTACTCCTGGGGAGCTCTGGTGGCCTAGTGGCAATGAGCTGCAACTACAATCCAAGAGGCACACAGTTCGAATCCACCAGATGCTCTGCCAGGGAAGGAGGGACAATCTTCTCCTGTACCAGTCAGATCCGATTGGACGGTACACACACACACACACACACACACACACACACACACTCATTACTCCTGCATGCTACATAGTATTCCATTGTGTGAATCATCATTTCTCAAACCATTTGTTTGTGGTTGGACATCTGTGTTGTTTAAAAGGCAGAATAAACTTTATTGAGGCATAATAACAAAGTGTACGAATTTTAGATTTACAGCATAATACGTTTTTGCTTATATATATTTTTACACAGCCATCATTAGATTAGATTAAGGCAACTCTGATACCTCAGCGGTAAGAAATTGTGCTGTCCAAGCAAAGGTACGTGGTTCAAATCCACCAGCTGTTCCAAGGAAGAAAGATAAACTATCTCCTCCTGTACGATTTACTGCCTCTGAAAATCTGCTAGAGAGTTAGGTAGGAATCGATTCCAACTTGACAGCACACAACAATGACAATAGCAAAAGAGACTGAACCAAACTGTTTTCAAAGAAAATAATATGTGTTTATTTCTCTAGCAAGGACATCAGAGAGGTCAGATGAACAGTCTTGTCTTAAGAATGAAGCTGACTTTTCAGCTGTTGTTTAATTTCATCACTTTGATGTGACTCATAGTGACTCCAAGTACAACAGAATGGAACATTGTCTGGTCCCACACCCTTCTCAATAGTCCCAATTGTGACTATGTTTGAACACATTGTCCTAGTAACTGTGTCAATACATCTCGTTGAGGGTCTTCTTCTTCTTCCCCCAACCAAGCATGATGTCCTTCTCCAGGAACTGATTGCTCCTGATAACATGTACAAAGTATGTGAGATGAAGTCTTGCCATCTTTCTATCCTTGATTCCAAGGAGCATTCTGGAAGCTATTCTTCATTGATCTTCATTATTCATTTGGCCTTAATACTGCAGCCTCCAATATGGATTGAGGCTCAATGTCAAGAAGACAAAGATTCTCACCACTGGACCAATTGGCAGCATCAGGATAGATGGTGAAGAGATGAGATTGTTCACAGCTTTAGTTTGCTTGGCTCCACAGTCAACACTCTTGGCACCAGCAGCCAGGAAATTAAAAGGCACATTTCCTTGGGAAAGTCTGCTGTTAGGGACCTCTACAAAGCACTGAAGAGCAATGGTGTCTCTCTGGAGACTAAGGTGCATCTGATACAGGCCATGGTCTTTGCAATCACTTGTTATGCATCAGAGAGTTGGACAATGACTAAGGAGGATAGAATGAGAATTGATGCCTTTGAGCTGTGGTGCTGGAGAAGAGTATTGAGAGTACCATGGACTGCTAGGAAAACAGATTCGTCCTGGAAAGGGTTAAGCTGGGTGGCTCCTTGGAGGCAAGGATTCTGAGGCTCCGTCTAACATACTTTGGACATGTGAGGAGAGACCAGTCCTTGGAGAAGGACATCATGCTTGGGAGGGTGGAGGGACAGTGTAGGAGGGGAAGGTCCTCTATGAGGTGGATTGATTCAGTGACTGGGATAATCGGGATGGGAGTGTCAGAGACAGTGTGATGGGCACAGGACAGAGCAGTTTAGGGCTGTTGTACATAGGGGTCGCTATGAGTTGCAAACAACTCAACAATGCATGTTGTTGTTATTGTTGTTGTGTGCCAATGAGTTGGAACTGGCCCATAGCTGACTCTCCAGTGGGTTTTCAGAGGCAGTAAATCATGTAATAGGAAATTGCTCATCCTTCTCCCTTGGAGCAGCTGGGGGATTAAAATTGCATGCCTTTGAGATTGCAGGCTAAACTCATCATACTTCCAAAGGGACATCTTTGCTTTTTAACATGTTCAAGAAGTCTTTTATAGCAGATTTGCCTAATGCAATCATTGCTTGATTTATTTTTTTTTAAATTGTATTTTTTTCCTACTAGTTTATTTACAAAATTTGAATACAAATTTGAACAAATTCTTTCAACTTCCCTTACCCGCCCATCAAATTGTACAACCTGATGATTAATCCCCCCATCCCCTACATATCTACATTCCTCTGCTTCCAGCCTATCCCACCTCTCCTGGATCCTTATATCATTCTACAATAATGGTTTTACACAATATTTATCCTTCTGGGACTGAGTTCACTCAGCATAATGCTCTCTAGTCCCTCTCAAGTTAGGTAATAATTTACAAACTTGTTGCTCCTCTGTGCAGCATAGTATTCCATTGTGTGAATGTACCATAATTTCTCAACCTATTTATTTGTGGTTGGACATTTGGGCTGTTCTCATGTTCTTGCAATGGTGAAAAATGCTGCTATGAAAATTGGTGTGCAAATCTCAGTTTATGCTTCAGTTCTCATTTTCTCAAGGTATATTCCAAGTAGTGGAATAGAATGGTCATATGAAATGTCTATGTTCAGCTTTTGTTTTAAAAATTTTTATTTGTTTATTTATTTTGTATGTGTGTGTGTACCATCAAATTGGATCTTACAGGGACAGGAGGAGATTGTCCCCCTTCTCCACCAGAGCATCTGATGGATTCCAAAGGCTAACCTCTGGGATTGAAGTGCAGCTTCTTGCCACTAGGCCACCAGAGCTTGCCAATGTTCAGCTTTTTGAGGAAGCGCCAAAATGCCTTCCAGAATGGTTGTGACATTTTACAATCCCACCAACAATGTGTAAGAGTTCCTTTCTCGCTATATCCTCTCCAACTTCTATTACTTGTTGCCCTGCTAATCTTTACCACTGTTACTGGAGTGAGATGGTGCCTCACTGCGGTTTTGATTTGCATCTCTCTTACTGCCAGCGATTTAGAGCATTTCTTCATGTGTATGTTTGCCATCCGAATATCTTCCTCTGTGAAAATTCTTTCCATGTCTTTTGCCCATTTTATAACTGAGCTATCAGTTCTTTTTCTTGTGGATGCCCAGGAGTCTAAACTTTTGTTATAAGACTCTTGTCTGAGATGCTATTACCAAATGTTTGTTCCCAGTCTGTAGGTTTTCATTTCACCCTGTTGGAAAAAGTTTTTGATGTGCACAGAGATTTAATCTTTAGAAGGTCTCATGTATCAATTTTATCCCCTTTATACTGTGCATTTTTTGTTGTATTTGGCAATATCTTTATACCTTGGACTAGTGCTTCTAAGCTTAATCCCAGTTTGTCTCTTATGAACATCATAGTTTTGGGCTTTACTCCCAGGTCTCTGAGCTACCTTGAGTTGGTTTTTGTGAATAGTGTGAGATGCAGATCCTGTTTCAGATTTCTGCAGGTGGAAGTCCAGTTTTTCCAGCACCATTTGTTGAAGAGGTTATTTCCTCATTTGAGAGGTTTTATTTCCTTGTCGAATATCAGTTGACCATAGATATCTGGGTCTATTTCTGGGTCATTGCTTGATTTCTTGACTGCTACTTCCATTGTCATTGATTGTGGTTCCAAGTAAAATGAAATTCTTGACAACTTCGATCTTTTCTCTGTTTATCATTATATTAATTTTTGCTGAATCCTGAAGGTAAGTGCCTTAAGGCACTGTACTGACCCATTTGGAAGAAAATGTGGTCTCCTTTTGTTCTCTACCTGTGGCTCTGGGGATGGCACAGGACATTTCTTCCCTTTGGGTATGAGATCACCAGGAGTCAGGGGCTGGGTCTATATCAGCTCACAGCAACAGCAAATTAACACAGCCTTGAATGTGGTGCCTGGCCAAGACTCGTAGGTGCTGTTCAGTTCTGATAACTACTAGCCCTGGAACCTGACATCCAGGGAGAGTGCCAGTTAGGAGAAACTAATCAGGTGTCTGGACCTCCTTTGGTTTCTCAAAATACGAATTTATACTAAAGATGTCAAACTTTGAATAAACCACAAAGTTGCATGATCCACGTCTGCATAAATCAAGATAAACTATACCAACAATGAATGAATGGAAATCCAAAGTCTCTGTAAATTTTCACTGAAATTAGTAATAAATTAAATTCTTAAAAAAGATGAACTATACATATGAAACACAGTTTAACTTCATTTAGTACAAATTTGATTTAACACATTCAATGAACTTGTCAGTAATGACTAAGATATAAGAAGGAAACAGTCATGGTTGATCTCTCTGTTGCTTGGTTTTCTCCCCTGGTAGGTTTCCCCACACACCTGCCTTCTTCAAGCTGGCTTCTTTAATACACTCTTTTGGTTTTGTTCTCCTCATCCCCTGCCTCTCTCTTTGTTCTAGTTTGCTTTTTATCTTTCCTTCCACATGAAGGTCAAAGAAAAATAGATGCTTAGCTCAGTATAAGACAAAAGAAGCTTTAAGAAAGAGGAAGTATACACACCTTATTGAGAATATAAGAAAGAAACACCATGTGTTACACTAAAAAAGAAATCTCAAGCTCGTTTATCTTGTTAGACATATATTCATTTTAGAAACTTTAAGGAAAAAATGGAGAGGCAGAAAAGAAAAAGAAAAACAATCCTTGATCTCCATTATTTCAACTGGCAATGACTGTTCTTAATATGTGGGTAAATATCCTTCCAAATATACATGCAAAAATATTTTTATTTTACCAAATTGGTATTATACTGTATATGTGGGTTTGAAACATTCTCTTTAGCCACATAGAGTAAGCATCTTCTCATGCCATCAAAGGTTTTTCTGCAGCATCACTGTCACGGCTCATTCTATTGCAGGAATGTACTAAAATAAACGTAATCCATCTCTTATTATGGGACAGTTCTGATTGCTTTCAAAGGTTTCTTATTATAATTAGTGGTTCTATGAAAGCTTTGCAGTTAATCTTTTGGCAGATACAAGCTTATTTCCTCCATATAAAACACAGAAGTAAAATCAGTGGTCAAAACTTAGGCACAGTTGACAACCAACTTTCTAGAAAAATGAATTAATTTACATTCCTGCTGTAGTTCTTGGCAGTATACGCTTCCTAGCATTTTTTTAATCATATAGCGTAGAATATGGAAAAATTACAACTCTGTAGAGTACAACAAATGACATTTTCATTTACATTTGTATGATTGTGAGATTGAAGATTGCTTTGCAAATAAGCTGGCCATTCATATTTTTAATTTTGTGAATTGCCTTGTCATTATCAAGTTTGCATGCACATGTGATGATCTTTTTTTGATTGGTTTATGTTTTTATTTTGAATATTTAAATCCTTTTTTCCCCATTAAAATTCCACCTCAAGTTTTCACATGTCATTTAACTTTACAGATGTTAATACAGAGATTTAAAAATATTTTATAAAATTTCTTAATTTCTTTATATTTTTAGTTATCAGTCATTTTTTTAATTTTAAGATTATACTTTCTAGTACTTGCATAGTTTTCTTTCTTTAATTAATTGAGAAATGCTTGTTGTTTTAAGATATGTAGTAGTTGTCCATTTGCTATACAAAGGTAATTCGTGGTTGCAGTGATGCTAAACACTGTTGACACTGATGTGTCAAATGCAATAATGGTTACCTAAGGTAGACAGTGTTCTGGGATTCCCATTCTTCTCAGAGTCAGTCACAGTTTGTTATGGTTCACACAGTCAAACACCTTTGCATAATCAATGAA